>NW_027530502.1:4969745-4970765 GCF_008692635.1 Crocuta crocuta
GAAGCAACAGAAAGAGAAATCAAGAAATTGATCCCATTCACAATTGCACAAAAAACCATAAAATACCTAGGAATAAACCTAACCAAAGGTATAGGAGATATGTATGATGAAAACTATAGAAAACTTATGATAGAAATTGAAGAAGACACACAAAAAAATGGAAAAGCATTCCATGCTCATGGGTCGGAAGAATAAATGTAGTTAAGATGTCATTACTACCCAAAACAATCTATACATTCAATGCAATCACAATCAAAATTGCACCAGCATTCTTCTCAAAGGTAGAACAAACTATCCTAAAATTTGTGTGGAACCACAAAAGACCCCTAATAGCCAAAGTAATATTGAAGAAGAAAACCAAAACGGGAGGCATCACCATCCCAGACTTTAGCCTCTACTACAAAGCTGTCATCATCAAGACAGTATGGTATTGGCACAAAAACAGACACATAGACCAATGAAATAGAATTGAGAACTCAACATTGGACCCACAAATGTATGGTCAACTAATCTTTGACATAGCAGGAAAGAGTATCCAATGGAAAAAAGGCAGCCTTTTCAACAGATGGTGCTGGGAGAACTGGACAGCAACATGCAGAAGAATGAAACTAGATCATTTTTCACACCATATACAAAAATAAACTGAAAATGGATAAAGGACCTGAATGTGAGACAGAAAACCGTCAAAACCTTAGAGGAAAAGGAGGAAACAACCTCCTTGACCTCAACCGCAGCAATTTCTTACTTGACACATCCCCAAAGGCAAGGGAATCAAGAGCAAAAATGAACTATTGGGACCTCATCAAGATAAAAAGCTTCTGCACAGCAAAGGAAACAATCCATAAAACTAATAGGCAACTGAAGGAATGGGAAAAGATAGTTGCAAATGACATATCAGATAAAGGGCTAGTATCCAAAATCTATAAGGAACTCACCAAAATCCACACCCGAAAAACAAACAACCCAGTGAAGAAATGGGCAGAAGACACGAACAGACACTTCTCCAAAGAGGACATCCAG
>NW_027530502.1:4974853-4975441 GCF_008692635.1 Crocuta crocuta
ATAGGCAACTGAAGGAATGGGAAAAGATAGTTGCAAATGACATATCAGATAAAGGGCTAGTATCCAAAATCTATAAGGAACTCACCAAAATCCACACCCGAAAAACAAACAACCCAGTGAAGAAATGGGCAGAAAACACGAACAGACACTTCTCCAAAGAGGACATCCAGATGGCCAACAGACACATGAAATGATGCTCAGCGTCCCTCATCATCAGGGAAATACAGATTCAAACCGCACTGAGATACCACCTCATGCCAGTCAGAGTGGCTAAAATGAGCAAATCAGAGAACTCTCGATGCTGGCGAGGATGTGGAGAAACGGGCACCCTCCTACACTGTTGGTGGGAATGTATACTGGTGCAGCCTCTCTGGAAAACAGTGTGGAGGTTCCTCAAAAAATTAACACTAGAACTCNGAGGTTCCTCAGAAAGTTATCAATAGAACTCCCCTATGACCCAGCAATAGCACTGCTAGGAATTTACCCAAGGGATACAGGAGTGCTGATGCAGAGGGGTACATGTACCCCAATGTTCATAGCGGCACTCTCAACAATAGCCAAATCATGCAAAGAGCCTAAATGTCCATC
>NW_027530502.1:4975598-4998909 GCF_008692635.1 Crocuta crocuta
TATAGGAGGATTAGGAGGAACTTAACAGAGGACCATGGGGGAGAAGAAGGGGAAAAATAGTTGGGGAGAGGGTGGGAGGCAAACCATGAGAGACTCTTAAATGCTGAGAACAAATTGAGGTCTGATAGAGGTGGGGGAGAGGGGAAGGGGGGTATTGGGCATGGAGGAAGGCACTAGTGGGAATGAGCACTGGGTGTTATATGGAAACCAACTTGACAAAAAACTATTTAAAAAATAAATAAAACATTAAAAATAATAAAAATAAATAAAAAATAAAATGAGCATAGTAATAGTAGCTTCCCCAAGGGATTGCTGGGAATATTAAATGAGATAATGTATGTAAATACTAAGGCACTGTGTCTGGCACATAATATTACTTAGTAAAGATTGTTATTATTGTTGTTGATTTTAGTTCTAATCTAAACAGACTTTTTTTATAATTATATGGCTCTGTTAGTTAAAACATTAAGTTTTTATGAAAATCATGTTTGTTGCACAAACTTCCATTTATCTTAGATCATACAGGCCAGAGGTTCTTGGTGTTTTGGGATTTTACAACCAAGTTCTTACTCTTTTTAGAATCAACAGAAATATTATGAATGGGCATGGGAAGACATAGAAAAATTCAATATTAATACACTGAGGACAAGAATTTTTTACTTAAGATATAATTTTTAAATATTTGTTCATTTAGGATGGCTCAGAATACAAAGTGTATGAACTCATGCAATTGAAATGTTACATTTAAATAAGAAAGAATTGCAGTTTATATAGGGCAAATGGTTGAGTCAGTAACTATAATTATGACTAAGTTTTTAGTTTTTGCTTCTTTCAATTCTTAATGTAGAACTACTTGAAGACTTTGCAGAGGAGTGCATGTGTGTGCATGTGTGTGCGTGCATGCATGTGTGTGTGTGTGTGTGTGTGTGAAAGGTGAATGTATATTGTAGATACTTGCACAGAAGAGAACTTAATTTTTGGGTTTCATTTAAGTGTTTCTATTCAGTCTCATGACCGTGGTAAGTTATGTGCCTTCCTACCCTGCAAGATTGGGCTCTAGATTCTCAGATCTCCCCTCCTTTTATACTGTTTTATTTTATTACATAAGAATGTAATGAGAAAACATGCAATTAATATGAAAAGGGCTGTTAGTTGCCTAGATACTTGAAACTTGAATTTTTGAATGGAAGGTCTAATATGAATGATGTAGAAATAGGGGTTTTCACTTTCACTTGCCTTGGTTTGTGGTTAGGGGTAGAGGCAATGACAAAATGAGATGTGGGCAATCTTTTACAGATTATCCCCCCCATCTTTCTCCCTGACCAGGCTCTAGGCATTAGGTTATTGTACAGGATGCCAAAGATTTAAAGGAAATAGGGAAACAGCAGCATGATTCTAGACCTTTAGGATTTATAAAATTTCATGTTTAAAACTGATATTTGTTCAGATTTTAGAAAATGCTGTTTTCCCTCTTAAAATTAGCCTCAGAGACATTCCTGCAGAAAAGATTAGACACACAAACTTTTAGTGGTAAAGTTCAGTCATCTTTGCTTTATAGTTTTTTCTTGTCAGCTGTATCGTAAATTGCTGTAAAGTAAAAATAAAAGTTTTCCTCTTTAACCTTATGTATTAAAAATAAATCTTTAAAATAGTAAACAGGATTCGTTTCTCAGGCCGAGTCAGTATGAGAGTAATGTTTTCCAAAATGTCATTTAGTTCAACCCTAAATCTTTTCTTATAATATCTTCCCTAACCTATTCCCCTGTTGTCCACATGAGACCACAGAGGGTGTTAGAGATAAGGACTGGTAGAAATCTATTCAACTGAGAGTCAAAAGGAAGTCTTTTTCTTTTCCCCTGTAGTTTCTCTTAATAGGTCAGGAAACGAAGTCTTTGGAAGAAGCTGGAAGTAAAAGTGAAGCCGTATTAAGACAACCACTAGGCTTACAAACAGACAGTTATTCATTCTTGTGGGAAGGTGCGTGCGCGTGTGCATGTGAGTGCGCGTGCGTGTGTGCATGTGTTTGCTTGTACTTTAAGCCAGACTTTGTTACAAATTTAAAATTAACTGCATTCTCTTTAAAAATGTCCGGCCAGAATGTGACTTAGTAAGGGACAAAGACCCCTCCATTCCTCCATTAAAAACCTTGTTCTCCCAACTTAGCCTTGAATGGCAGCAGAAATAACCTAAATTACAGCCATTCTGGCTCTCCATGCCAGAGCTAGATGCTCAAAGCTTTCAAAACAAAGCTACTGTGTTCCCATATCTTCTGTAAAAGCCATGTCCTATCTAGAAGGAAAGATCATTTCAAATTTGAACATCCATTTATAGAACTTTTGGACAAAAAAGCAAATTCCCAGAGTCCCAGTTGACTGAAAAAAAATTCTATATATAAAAAAACTTCCTCTGAAGATGAAAAAAAATTCAAACTTTAGTCACAAAATTGTGTCATATTCCACATAACCTATGTAAACTACCATTGAGAAAGACAGTGGGAAATGTGGGAATCATGCTAATTTTTTTTTTCATTTTGGAAAATGCTCCTAGGAAATTCAATGCATTCGAACTGTAATGTATATTCCATTTTGTTTCTTGTGGCTTTTTTTACTATACTTTTTTCTTGCTTTTTTTAGTAGGAAATTTAGAAAATCACAAGAAATATAAAGAAAAAATGAGGGGCACCCAGGTGGCTCAGTCGGTTAAACATCTTGGCTTCAGCTCAGGTCATGGTCTCACAGCTTCATGGGTTCGAGCCCCACATTGGGCTCTGTGCTGGCGGTTTGGAGCCTGCTTGGGATTCTCTCTCTGCCTCTCCCCCACCTGCACTGTCTCTGTCTCTCTCAAAATAAATAAATAAACTTAAAAAATAAGAAAAAAATGAATTTCACATTGACATAAACCTTGATTTTGGCTTTATCTCTATCTTTTCTTTGTGCACAAAGATATCTATTAAAGTAACGGGATTATACTGAATATAGAATTATGTATCTTGCATTTCACCCCTTAACATCATTCCATCATTTCCTCATATCTTTAAATATTTTTCTGGGGTTCCTGGGTAGTTCAGTTGGTTAAGTGTCTGACTCTTGATTTTGACTCAGGTTATGATCTCACGGCTCATAGGATTGACCCCACCTTGGGCTCTGTGCTGATGGTACAGAGCCTGCTTGGGATTCTCTCCCCACCCCCCCACGCTTCCCCTGCTTTCTCTCTCTCACATTGAAATGAAATAAACATTAAAAAAATAAATATTTTTCCAAAATTCTGTTTTAACAACTGCATAATATTTCATTGCACACTTGTCCCATAACTTTGTTTACCTTAATTTTCCATCAGGGCTGTTACATTCTTAGTGATTTCAATACATAGTGAATGATCCTTCCAATGTCTTGGGTTCTCAAACCTCTGATCTCTTTATCCCTAGGGGTGTTGCCCTACCCTTCTGCAACCAACCATTCCCATAGGCAACCCCTGCGACAGCATGTCACTCTCACTCTCTCAGTGTCACATATCCCACTTTGACCAACATCTCCTGACTTTCCAGATCGCCCCCTCTAGTATTCTGACTATAATTCTTTGACCCTACCAGGACCTCCAGTTCTACCATCTTTTCACTCCCTCTTGTTCCCTTCCTGTCCTGACACCTCTTCGACCAGCTGCATTTCATCTACAACATCAACCATGTACATACCTTCAATTCTGTTCTCCATTCCTGCTTTGTCATGTTTGTTTGGCAGAACCACAATGCTGCTTAAATCCAACTCTTTGCCTACTCTGTACCTACACCTGGGTAACTAACATGGCTGGAGAACACAACAAAGCTGATTGTTGTCACTTTGTTTTTATTTTTATTTTTATTTTATTTTAGAGAGAGAGTGAGAGTGCATGTAAGTGGGGGAAGGGAAGGGGGAAAGAGAGGATATCAAGCAGGCTCCATGCTCAGCATGTGGGATCAGGAGCTGAGCCAAAATCAAGAGATGGGTGCTCAACCAACTGAGCTATCCAGGTGCCCCTCACTTTAAATTCATAAGCACAAACCCAGTGAATCCTTAGTGCTCATAGTAACTGTTCTATACCTCTCTAGTCCATTTACTCCCCTACTTTGTTGACTATTTGTTACCTTCTCTCCCCTCAAACCTCCAATATCTCTTTCCCAAATCTTTATCATCTTGGATAATGATATTGTATCCTGCTTTCCCTAAAGAACTGAAGCAATTAGAATAGAACTTCCACTGACCCTTACGGTCACCTCTCCACACTCACATCTGTCCCTCATATGCCATTGCCCTACCTGCTCTCAAAGATGAGTATCCATGGGGTGCCCGGGTGGCTTAGTCGGTTAAGCGTCCGACTTTCGCTTAGGTCATGATCTCGCTGTTCGTGGGTTCGAGCCCTGCGTCGGGCTCTGTGCTGACTGCCAGCTCAGAGCCTGGAGCCTGTTTCAGAGTCTGTATCTCCCTCTCTCTCTGACCCTCCCCTGCTCACGCTCTCTCTCTCTCTCTCTCTCTCTCTCTTTCCTAGAAATAAATAAAACATTAAAAAAAAATTTAAAGATGAGTATCCATGCTCCTAACTAAAGCCAGCCCTTCCAGCTCTGTACCCAACCCCATTCCTTCTCACCCACTTACTTTAGTAGTTATCCTTCTCTCTCTTATATTATCAAAATGTTCATTTCCCATAGCACCCAAACATGCTGTTAAGCCATCACCCATTCCCCTGAGTTCTTTACAGCATAACTTGTTGAAAGAGCTGTCTCTTACTTGCCTTTTCTGATTCTTCTCCTTCTATTCTCTCCTGAATCCTTTTCAATCAAATTTTTGCCTCTTTCCACTACTTCACTGAAACATACCCTTGTCAAGCTCGTTAATGACTTACCCACTGCTAAATCCAACGGTGAGTTCTCACTTCTCATATACGCTTTGGTCTGAACCACCATTACCAGTTTCTTAACCTATCTTGATGTTTCCATCCTTGTCCCTCCCACCATCTACTCTCAGCACAGAAACCAGAGTGTAACTTTTAAATCTAAGTATGATCAGATTATATCTCTGCTCAGAATCTTCAAAAGGCTCTCCTGTTCACTCAGAGGGAAAGCCAAAGTCCTTACAATAGTCTAGTAGGCCTATGTGTCCTGACCTCAATTTCCTATCTGAGCCTTCTCCTTTTCCTCACCCTGAATTCACTCCACTCCAGCCACAGTGGTGTCCTTGATGTTCCTCAAACATGCCAGCAAATTCCCACCTCAGGGCCTTTGCACTGGCTGTTACTTTAGCCTGAAAGGTGTTTCTACTCATTTTATTAAAGTTACCTTCTCAATAAAGCCTGCTCTAGTTACCCTATTTTATAATGCACCCCAACATCTCCTGTTCTCCTGATCCTCCTTATTGTGTCTTCTCGATCTTCTTTCCCCCCATCATTTGGGAAAGCTTCCCATATCACGTGGGAAGCTTCTAATAATCTATGCAATTCACTTATTTTATTACATTTGTGTTTATTATCGGCATTCCTATTCAAAATGTATGCTCTCACTGTGTCAGGGTCTTCATTTCGCTCACTTAGATACACCAAGTGCCAAGAAAAATGTCTGATACATAGTAGGTGTTTCATAAATATTTATTCAAAACCTTTAATAAATAAGCCCATTTGTACAGAAAAGGCAAACGTTTTAAGAGACAACTTAATCTCCTTTCTTTAGTCAATATTTGTTTTAAAGAACTTGCTTTCTAAAGTCAAGTACAATTTTCAATTTTGATTTATAATGTCTTACTTGAAGCTACACTTTTCCATTCTTTGGAGAAGATGGCTTTTAAAACCGTCTTGATGATAGATAAAATGAGAAAGAATAGCAAGGTACTGAAAAGTAAAGTGAAGAATTATGATAACCATCTGGATATTTCAGCTGCATGAACTCCAATGGTGAACCCCTGTCATCCAGTAGAATATATAGCTCCCAGCAGAAACACTTTAATTTGTCAACTGAAGCATGGAGGACAGTGGGTTGGAATGAGCATGGTGGGGGTTGGCTGTGAAAAGGAAGTGGAAAGTAAAGTGGAAGGAAAATAGATGCGCCAGAAAAGGCGTCAAGTATCCAACCCTTGTAAATGGCCATGCCTATAGTTACATGTTGGAAACACCTGTGTTTTTCTGACTGAGAAAACTGTGATGTGCACTTACTGCACAGCATAGAAAAGATGACATTTCTCTTTTCCGCAGATCTGAAATATTGTGTTGGTTTTTAACTTACATGGAGAGCCGAACTGTAAGAAGTTTGCTTAAACTTCTCCCCTACCCCACGTTCCAGAGCCTGAGCTCGTGCTACTACTAATCTGCTGGGAAAAACAGATTGAAAAGGATTTAAAGAGACCCTTTTCAAGTATGAAGGCATGTGAATGCAGCCAGGGAGACAGGCGTTACAACCAGGAAACAAACACCTGCATTAGTCAAGGAGCCCTCAGAAATAGGGCTCGACCTACCCGGGGAGGATTCTGCTGAAGAAAGTTGGTTCTTGAAGAAGAGGGAAGCAAAGCTGCCAAATTGGAAGCCAGTCGTTTGTAGTAAGCACAGGGATTCAACCGCTTAAAATCATTTTCTCCTCATGTGCTTTAATCAGAGTTGCCTATTAGTTTTTTCCCCAGTTGCTTTCCAGTTTTGAGAAAAACTGCTTTATCATTTAGTGGCAAGGGCGAAGGGTTTGGATGGGTGGGAGTGAGGGATGGACTGAGCAGTAACCACCCTCATTCCATACTATTGCTGTGGGAATATACTTGTTGGGAGAAATAAAGTAAAAGAAGTGTTTTACCAGTGCTACAACAAGGTTGCCTCAGAGAGGCGATAGGTAGCCAGGGGGCACAGAGCGTGGATTTTTCAGAACAGAGAAAAGTGACAGGCGAGGAAAGAGAGGTAGAGACTGCTAGGATATGTGTATATTGGGGAGAGCACTGCAATTTTCAATAGCATGCTCAAACAATGCTCTATAGAGAAGGAAACTTATGAGACAAGATCTAAAGGGAGTGAGGCCTTAAATCACAGGAAGGAAGAACATTCTAAGCAGAGGGAACAGCAAAGAACCTGAATATCTTGAATCCCTACAGTGCATTCTGGTAACTAACAACTGACTCTTCAATGGATTCATCAGACAGACTTTTAGGTTCGTTCATTCCATACTGTTATTATTTTATCCATTACTTTGTTTGGGGGGTGGGAGTCTGGACAATCAAGAAGACAGTAAATTAAACCCTGATTTAAAGTGTTCTCGGGGCGCCTGCGTGGCTTAGTCGGTTGAGCGTCCGACTTTTGCTTAGGTCATGATCTCGCGGTTTGTGGGTTCGAGCCCCGCATCCGGCTCTGGGCTGACTGCGAGCTCAGAGCCTAGAGCCTGTTTCAGTCTGTGACTCCCTCTCTCTCTGACCCTCCCTGCTCACACTGTCTCTCTCTCCTAGAAATAAATAAAAACATTAAAAAATTAAAAAAAAATAAAGTGTTCTCTAATTTACATGAGGATGAGGTAGTACTCCCACCATGGGCATACTTTTAAAATTTTAAGTAGGCTCCACATCCAGTATCCAGCATGGAGCCCAATTAGGGGCTTGAACTCACAACCCTGAGATCAAGACCTGAACTGAGATCAAGAGTCAGATGCTTAACTGACTAACCCACCCAAGCACCCCTCACCATGGCTAATTTTAATGTGATAGTCTATTGAACGTGCTGTTATATATATTTTCTCCATACAGAAATAATGGATGCATATAATCTTGAGAGCACAAATAATACTTAAGTGTAGTAAATTACTAGGAAGTGAGTTTTGAGTATCACCTTTGTTTTATTTTTAATTTATAGTAAGTTTATATAATTTTATTTAAAATTATGGGTGTTTTACAACTGGTTCACAAAATTCCTGAAATTTGAACAATTGGCTCTTGAGATGGGGAACTAACTGGTATAGATTTGTAATTTATTTCAGTTATAATCAGAGGGTCTGGTATGAAATCAAGTCTCCAAAACTTACTAGGATCTAACACATTAAGATTATGCATTTTCTTTTTTCACATAGTAATGGATCTATCAAGGAGAATGGCATGATCTTTTAGACTACCATTTTGCCAACTTTAGTTTGGAAATATCTAAATTTTAAACGCTGCATAACAATTTTTAATATCTATCATCTTTTTACATAGCAAGATTCAATTCAGTTCCCTTAAAAAAAAAAGAACACAAACACTATTCTCTTTTCACCTAAATTTTGGCCAACAACATTGCCTTCTCAACAATAAAATCTCTGCAGTTAAGTATTATTTTTACAACATGACAAAAGATTACAATATAAAATTTGCTCCAATTAACATTCTTAAAATGTTTGCCTGCTGGAAGAAGAATTTTTCTTTAAAGTGCTATGGATTTTCTTCTGACATGTTGTACTTTAAACCTCCTGCTTCAGCTTAATGGAGTTGATCCCAAATAGAGTGGGATGGAGCCAGAAAATTTAGTATGTCATAAACTAGCTTGGCCATATTCATCGATTGCAAAAATAAATCTTGAACAATAAAAACACTGGGGTTATTTATTACTGTCCCATGTTTTATTTGAACTTTTCTTCACTCACCTGCATTAATTATGTAGTCACTTATTCATTCATTACTTTAACAAATATTTGCTATAGATACAAAGGCAGTTTACAATCAGTTATGGAGTGTCAACCTAAATAAAGAGGTAAACTGAGGCAAGCTCAAATTACCAGGAGTGGAGTTCCTTCAGACTAGCAGAAAAATTGCAATTCACAAAACACGAACTGTAACAAGCTACAGGACAAGCCCCTTGAGATTCGGTGCAGGCTGTCTTTATGGGCAAAGAGGGCAAAAGGTGTGGAAGTTAGCCCGATGCAAGCGAAAAGCTCATTGGCTTGAGGATGCGGGAAGAGGCGCTTGGCGATGCTCATTGGTCAGGAGACAAGTTCCGGCTTTTCGTAAATTAGGCCTTAACTAGAATCAGCCCCCATTTCTTTAGCATAGTCGAAGAAGCGTAGGTGAGAGTCACCGTTTCGTAGTCTCCCGTTCCATTTTAGGTTGAAATCCTTTCACACTAGAAATCTGGTGACTGCATGCGGCTTTATAAGTGCAGAGCATTTAGCTCTCACCCACAGGGCGAGGGCAAACAAACAAACAAAAACTAGTCAGCTGTGGGCCATTTTCCACCTTGTGAGGGAGACGCCTGCCCGGCACCTGATGGAAGCTCTCTCAGCAGCCCACAGTCCTGTGGAAACTAGACGGGGAGATTGGGCGTCCATCCTACCACCGGGGTAAGTGAACATTTCCAAATAATTTTTTTACCTCCTTCTGCTACCACTGAGAAGTCTTCACTTCAGGAAGGCGCTCTGAGGAGCAAGTTTAGAGAAAGAAAGTGAAGGACGGAAGGTTCTGCTGGGCTAGTTTTCATGGATGAAGAGGCGATTTTGTCTCCCTCGAGTGTGAGGTGAAAAACCTTAAAGCAAAAGGGTAAAACCAGGTGGGGTAGTTGGACAGCTTCCCTCTTTTCTCAGAGTTAGCGTTTCATGCTACAGTTTTACACTTAAATATATTTGTATTTAGGTATAAAGGACAAACGTATTGATTTCAGGTGTAGCGCATAATGATTCAGTACTTGTATATATTGCAAAATGATCACAGTAAGTCTATTTAGCATCCACCCTCATGCATAGTTACATTTTTTTTTCTTATGCTTGTGATAAGGTCTTTTAGGATTTGCGCTCTTCGCAACTTTCAGGTATACAATGCAGTGTTATTAACTTTGCTTTACATTTAAAGCATATTTAACCATGCTTTACATTACACGCTGACAACCTATTTTATAACTGGAAGTTTGTGCCTTTTGACCCTATCATCCATTTTGAACCCCCCACCCCCACCCCCTGCCTCTAGCAACCATCAATAATCGATTCTCTACACCTATGGGTTCAGTTTTTTGTGTTTTTGTTTGGGGTTTTTGTTTTGTTTTTTAAGATTCTACAGATGCGATTATACAGCATTTGCTGTTCTCTGTCCTACTTCGCTTACCATGAACACTTTAGTCACTTCCATTATCTCTCCTATTGTAAATAATGCAGGAATGAACATGGGACTCCTATATCTTGTTGAATTAGTGTTTTTCCCCCTTTTGGATAAATACCCAGAAGTGGAACTGCTCGACCTTATGGTATTTCTCTTTTTAATTTTTTGAGGAACCTCCGCACTGTTTTCTGTAGTGTCTGCATCAATTTACATTCCCACCAACAGTGCACACGGGTTCCTTTTTCTCCACATCCTCCCCAACACTTGTTATCTCTTTTTGATGTTAGGCATTCTGACAGGTGTGAAGCATTATCTGATTGTGGTTTTGATTTGCATTTCCCTGATGGTTAGTGATGATGAGTACCTTTTTATGTACTTGTTGGCCATCTGTATGTTTTCTTTGGAAAAATGTCTATTCAGATCTCCTGCCCCTTTTACTTTTATTTTTTTTAATGTTTGTTTATTTTTGGGAAAAAGAGAGCGTGAGCAGGGCAGGGGTGAGAGAAAGAGAGAGGATCAGAAGTGGGCTCTGCGCTGACAGCAGACAGCCTGATGTAGGGCTCCAGCTCACAAACGGTGAGATCATGGCCTGAGCCGAAGTCCAGTGCTTCGCTGACTGAGCCACCCAGGTGCCCCTTTTCTGCCCATTTAAAATCAGGCCATTGGGTCTTTTTGCTGTGTGTTGTATGAGTTCTTTATATATTTTGTACTTTAAGAATGTATTAAATTTACAAAATGTCAGTCTTTTACTAGTGTCTACAAAATCTACAAATCTAAAAATAGTAATAAATAAAAATGGGTCATGGGCTAAGAGAGTCATTGGCTTTCTCCATTATTAAGAGTGATGAACAACTGAAAAAATAAAAAAAAAAAGAGTGATGAACAACTGATTTTATTAAACTAAGCAAAAAGTAAAAGGAAATGTTAAAAGCTAATGTTTGCAATTGCCAGTGTGATACCCATTTAAAACTTTGCAGTTGCTATTCCCTCTGCTTGTAGTGCTTTTGTCCCAGATCGTCTTTGCACAATTAGCTCCATTTAGGTCACAATTCAATCAACGTGTACCTCTTCAGAGAGGCCTTCTCTGACAACCTGGTAGAAAGTAGCTCTTCCCATTGCGCTCCATCATAGCACCCTTTTTAAAATTTCTTTGTAGCAATTAGGTTTTTCTAAAATGTATTTCTTCATTTTATTTGTTTGCATGCTAATTTTTTTTTTTGGTCTCCTCCCTCAACCAACTGGAAGTCAGAGCTCTTGTGTATTTTATTCAGGCTGCTTCCTTTGTGTGTGTCTGCCACATAGTAAGAACTCTCTGACTGGCTTTTGAACAAATATATGCAAATGAATAATATTTAATTGCTTTGGGTTTCTTTGGTGTATTCTTCATTGGGAGTTTTATGATAGATTCCAACATTTAGATGAGTCGTGCTTGGCTTATACATTTCTGAATACTAAGCCAGATATTTACTGATTGTCATCCTCCATTTAAAAACATTAAGATATTTGTTACTATGCAGGTTTGTTTTTGACTTTTATAGATCAATATTTTTTGTGTCGTATGCCTCTGCTTTCAAAACGCTTACACATTTTGCATCTTCTGTCTTACAGTGTTACCACCTTATTTGGACTGATAATTTAAAATTTGAGACTTTGTCTTAACATAGCTGTTTATCTTGTGTATAGCTTGAATTTCATATTTATGGGCTGAATAAATGATAAGAGATACAAGTGATTATGTGACATGTGATATAAGCCTAGAGGGAAATGTTACTTCTGTATCCAAATAAATGAGTTTTGGCTAAGAGGTTCAGGAATTGACTAAAACTTAGTGTAGTCTAAAACAGACAAGTTTTAATTAATAATATCACTGATCAAGCTGCTTGAAGTAGGCAAACCCTAATTGTGTCCTACCTCATAGTTATTACTCAAATGTGATAACGCAGAGGCAGACTCTATGTGCACATATTAGCAGAAAGTCTAGTGTTCTCTGGTGTTGCCCACCTGGAATATTTATAAAAACCTTGGAAGAAATCTTGTGTTTCCCACCATCTACTCTTGTTGCTTGTCTTCTTGACCAGGCATCTCACTGTGGTTGAAAACTATAATTATTCCCAAAATAAGTTGTCTATCCAATGTTGCTGACTTTGCTTTGTTCATGGGCCTCTCATAACTACCCCAAACCCAGCTAATAACAAACAGTAGCGTTTAATGAACTCTACCGAGGAACTTGGGTGTAACAAAATGGCCACAGCCAACACTTGTTAGTTCCTACCTGCTCCTATTTTGTGATGATTATTTATCTTCTATAGACATGTCTTTTCTGTATCTCTCAAATCTCTCCTTTCACTGGTGTAACAAGAGGAGCTCTAAGCCCAACTCTTTCCCTCAGTTTCAAACACATTTCAGTCAATATCTTTATGAAGATGTCTGATAGATTGAATTATTGGACCTAATTTTTCATCATTTCCCTTATCCATACATTTTGCCTTATGGTTTGGTATTCTTTCCTACTACTAAACGTACAGTATACTTCCTTGCCTCTTGACTGTAGTGTCAGCCATATGTTTTGCTTTGGTTAGTGGTATGTTAGCAGCTGTGATGCAAAGTTCAGCTGGAAAAGTGCTTATGTGGTTGGGCTTGCCCCTTGATGTGCCTTTGCCATCACCATGAGAAGAATGTGTCCTGAATAGCCCACTGGGACCGAGGAGGATGAAAGACATGTGGGAAAGACCTAGATCTGCAGACCTGCAATGTGAAGCAGAATCAGCTCGGCTGAGTCACAGATCTGTGAAAATAATTTTTTTCAGTCACTGCATTTTGAGGTTGTTTGTTATGCACCATTATTGTGGCAAAAGCTAATTTATACAAGATGTTACTCTTTCCAGGGTAAAGTCAAATATTTGCATCTTTATGCAAAGTAGTTGACTACTTCTAGCCCCTTCTGTCCCCATTCCAGAGTAGCATTTTAACTTTACCTTTGCATAATCACAATGCATTTTAAAATGCTTTCTCAAAATAAAAAGAAGTTTTCATACAAAGGTGGTTTTTTCCCTCTAACTGTAGAAGCAGAAAAGCCAAAACTACTTACTTCTAAATGACCGCTTTTCTGTCTCTGAAAAAAATAAAATAAAGCTCTGTGCTCCAGATGAAAACCCAGATTTATCAAAAAGACACATTAATTGCTAACTTTTTTCTGTTGAAGTATTTCTCTGCAAATGTGCCGTTCATTTTATAAAAATATTCCTTGGAGTAATAATTCTTTCAGTATGTCTGTCTCCTGCCATTGGAATCTGTATCCCCTAAGAGGAGGGCAGGGACTATCTTGTTCATCTTTATGTCTCCAGGACCAATTTCATTTCCTGGCTGATTGTAATTGGTCAACAGTTGCTTGTTGAATTTCATTGTAATTAAATGCAGATTCTAGAGTAATTCACATGAGAGGGAAAAGGCTGAGGATTGAGATGATCTTAGAGAAGGTTCAGAGAAGTGGTGTTGGTGATGATCTTGAAACATTTTTGAGGATAGGATTTGATAGAATTTGAGTTGACAGAGAAAAGATGGGAACATATTTTAAGTAGGGAGTGAAGTGAACAAAATATGGTGACTAGAAAGCACAAAGCTCATTCAGAACCATTTAAAACATAATTTATTTTACAAATATATTTCCATATAATTTTATAGAAACTTTCACTGTAAAAAAAAATGAAGGTAATCTATTATTGAATTCAAAGACCAACTAATATTAATAGAATTTCTTTAGGGTATAGAAGGGAGTACAAGTACAGTGGAGATTTGCAAAAAAAAAAACAAAAAACCTTTTTCTTTATAGTATGTTGAAAACTGTAAGTAGACACATTGCAACTCCAGTTCTATTTCTACTTTAATCCTATTGTCCCCAATTCGTCTAAAATTTCCAATGAGATTTGCTTTGATCTGCATCAGAATTCTGTATGTCATTATTTCTCATTTCTCAAACTTCCATTGAAGAACATTTGAATCAAATGGGTTCACGCTATTCCGTTTACCATTTGTCTGTAGGCCCTAGTAGCAGGTGCTCAAAATAATTGCTGCTACCATTTTTTATTAAATATCTGTATTACTAGCAATAGCTAATCACATTGATTCATTGTATCAGTTGCTCTGTGAGGTGGGTGCCAAACTTAAATCTATTTTTCAGTTGAGGAAATTGAGGCACAGAGAGATTAAATGATTAAAAGATGAAGTACGAAGTCACATACGGAGTTAAGTGGCCACACCGTGACTCAAGTTCAGGTCTGCTTAACATCCACACCAAGCTATTTTGAGTCAAACTGATATACATGGTTTAGAAAACCATATAGAAGCTACCACATGTCAGCCATACTTTCCATTTCAGTCCATGGCCAAATATCATTGTACTCCAGGATGATGTGTTACACATTACGTAAATGTGCGTGTGTAAATGTGTATATACAAGGTGATTTGCCTTTCTCACTTCCCGATGATAAGACTTGAATAATTTCTTCTGTGACACACAAATTACACATTTATTTTTTTTTCATGTTTGCAGACCCTGGAATGCTCATTTATCCCCCTCTAGCTTGGGAGTTACAAGGTACTCATAGCTAGCAATAGTGGAACTGCTGCTGCCTCCTTAAAGTAAGTGCTTAAAGAATCTCATAAAAAATTGAAATTTCCACCTTTATTCAAGCTTGTCAGGAAATCTCCCCATAACCCTTTGTATCTTAAAATACATTATAGCTTGTTTAAAGCACTGTGGAAAACAGTTTTACATTTCTTCAGTTGCACATAGAATCACCTTATGAGCTGCCAAATGAAAACTGGGAAAGCTCAGTGAATGGGGATGCCTTCTTCAGAATCTCCTATGTGAAATGGAGCTGCCATGATCCTGCTTAAAAAGCCAGAGATTGGCAGAATAGGTTTAAAAAAAAATGATCCAACTACTTTCTGCCTACCATAGACACACTTTATAATCAAATAAGTTGAAAGCAAAAAGGATAGGAAAGTATACTATACAAGCAATAACCAATGGAAAGCTAGAGTGTTATACTAATATTAGAAAAAGTAGACTTTAAGACAAAAGTTGTCACTAGAGATTTAAAAACGATCATTTTATAATGATAAAAGAGTGAATTTAAGGTACAAGACCTAGCAATTGTAAACACATGTGTCTTACAATACAACCCAAAGTACCTAAAGCAAAAACTGAATTGAAAGCAATAGACAATTGAGAGCGATAGACAATTCAGCGATCATAGTTGGAGAGTTCAGTATCCTATTTTCAATAAAAGAAAGAGGAGGCAGAAGATCAATATGGAAATGGAAGACATGAGCAACACGATAAACCAACTAGACCTACCAGACATCTATAGAACACTTCAGTCAACAGCAACATACACATTTTTCTCAAATTTACATGGAATAGCCTCCAGGATAGATGATATGTTAGACACAGAACAAGTTTCAATACATTAAAGAGGACTGAAATCATACAAAATGTGTTTTCAGACCACAGTATAATTGAATTAGAAAAAATACCAGAAGGAAACATGGCATATTCACAATTATGTGGAGGTTAAAGCAAAACAAAACAAACAAACACTTCTAGATAACTGAGGGGTCAAAGAAGAAATCAAAAGGGAAAGTTAGAAGGTACTTTGAGAACATATCCATCATATTGAAAACTGTAGGGTCCAGCTACATTGGTGCTTAGAATGAAATTTATAGTTCTAAAAACCTATATTTAAAAAGAAAGATCTCATTTTCCCCTCTCCCCTACTGGGTATGGAGGAGGGTACTTGTTGGGATGAGCACTGGATGTTACATGGAAACCAACTTGACAATAAACTATATTAAAAAATAAAAAAGAAAAGAAAAATAAGATCTCAAATCAATAACTACCTTTCAACCTTAAAGTAGAAAAAGAAACGTAAACCCAAAGCAACCAAAAGAAAGGAAGCAAAAGAGATGATTTTCCAAATGTTAAGAAAACTAGTGAATTCTTCTATAAAGACTTAGTGAAAAGTTTCATTTGAAGAGCTTATTGTAATTTATAAGTAGAGAGATCATTTAAAATTTTATTACTATAAATGTAATACTAGTTCGGTTCCAATCTTTACGATTGGAAAATTTCCTAAAAGTATCTTAAAAGTCACAAGCTAGAGTTAACTATCCTTAACATTTTGGTACATTCCCTTCCAATCTTTGTTTTAAGCCCATATGCATAAAACTTCCATAATGGACAGGAAATGTATATACATCTTTATTTTTTTCACTCAAATTTGATTATAAATTTCCCTCTGTTATTAACATTTCTTTGAGATATATTCAGTGACTGTATTATAACGTCCCCTGCACAAACTGCTTAATTTATTGAACCATTTCTCTATTTTAGACATTTAGATTTGCTTCTAATTCTTTTCTTAGAATAAAGTTTAAGGTGTGGGGTTACTAAGTCAAAGATTAAACTGTTTTAAAGCTTTCATCTGTTGGGATTTGCTTTTCAGAATGTATATACTAATTTAAATTACCACCAGCAGTGCATTAGAATGCCTGTGGAGATAATATTTTCTGAATCCTAATGGAGTCATATAATTTCATAAGCACTAATATATTTATAGGATCAAAAGTTTAAAATATTTAAAGTCAAGACCATTCCAGAAAATTTAGACCGTGATTTGGAGAATCAGTAAATTACTGTTTTCCTTTTCACAAAGGGCCAAAATAAAACCAATTTGAATTAATTTAATTTAATTTTTTGCTGAATCTACTTATAAAATCTAAAGTTGGAAATTAAAGACCTTGTGTTCAACTCCTTAAATTTACAGACTAGTTAATACAAGCCTAGAGGGATAAAGTGAATAAGCTCAAGTTCTATAGTCTGGCACATTTTGTTTTTTAAACAATTAAATATTTTTGTATTTTGTATTTAAAATACAAGTAACATGTAAACATAATCCTAGGACATTTTGAACATTACAGATATATAGAGATATAGATATTCATCTCTGTCTCTTTCTCTCTTAGAAAAAGTTCATCCCCTACCCTGAATTCCATTTTCCTTCTCAAAGGTTTGGTAGGGATCCTTCTAGACACTTTGCAAATTCTTTTAGTTTAAATTAAAATTTTATTTTAGTATATCTTCAACTTGTTTTTTTCTTTTCTTTTTTTCACTTTACCATATGTTCTAGAGATCGTTTCATATCAGCACATATCTATCTGTATTTTTAACTGCTAGCTAGTAGCATAATATGGATATATGATAATTTACTTAAATATTCTTTTTTGAATGGTATTTGTTTTAATCTCTTGATTTCACAAATGATGCTGTAATGAACATCTTTGGACATATATTTTATGCAAATGTATATGTATTTCTGTAGGATAGATATTCAAATGTCAAATTGCTGGGTCAGTGGGCATACACGTACTGCCAAACTGTCATCCGAATAGACTATACTATCCCTATTAGTATGATAGGCACAATATGTTCCCTTTCAAAGATGGTCACTTCCTAATTCTGAGAACCTGTGACTATGTTACCTTACTTGGCAAAAGGAAATATGTAGATGTGATTAAGATTAAGGACCTTGAAGGGCACCTGGGGCCTCAGTCGGTTAAGCATCTGACTTCAGCTCAGGTCATGATCTCACAGCCAGTGAGTTTGAGCCCCTCATAGGGCTCTGTAGTGACAGCTCAGAGCCTGGAGCCTGCTTGAGACTCTGTCTCCTTCTCTGTCTGTGCCCCTCCCTGCTTACACTCTGTCTTTCTCTCCTTCAAAAATAAACATTAAAAAAACCATTAAATAAAAAAGGTTAAGGACCTTGAAATGGGGGAGATGGTTCTAGATTATTTTATTGGGCTCAATCTAATTACCAGAATCCTTAAATAAGCAGTGAATCTTTACCAGCTGTGGTCAGAAAGGGTCCATGTGACTGTAGAAGAATGATCAGAGAGCTATAATATTGCTGGCTTTAAAGATGGTTGAAGGAGGCCAGGTATGCTGGTGTCCTTTAGAGGCTGAAGAGACAAGGAAATGGACTCCCCTCCTAGAGCCTCTTTCAGGAAGGAATACAGCCCAGTTCAACGCCTTGATGTTAGCCCAGTGAGACCTGTATTGGCCTTCTGGCCTACAGAGCTGTAAGATGATAACTTTGTGTTGTTTTAAGTAACTAAGTTTATAGCAGTTTGTTACTGAAGTAATAGAAAACAAATATGATTCATTTACAGAATACCCATTTCTTGAAATTCTTTTTTTTAAAAAAAAATTTTTTTTTTTAATGTTTTATTTATTTCTAGGAGAGAGAGAGACAGCATGAGCAGGGGAGGGTCAGAGAGAGAGGGAGTCACAGATTGAAACAGGCTCCAGGCTCTGAGCCGGCAGTCAGCACAGAGCCCGACGCGGGGCTCGAACCCATGAACCGCGAGATCATGACCTAAGCGAAAGTCAGACACTTAACCGACTAAGCCACCCAGGCGCCCCCATTTCTTGAAATTCTTAACATTAGCATCAAAACTATTTATCAGTAGTTTTAACTTCTGCAAATAGTCAAAAGTGGTGAGACACTGGTGCTTTCATTTGCATTTCCCTGATTCTTGATGAGGCTTAGCTTCTTTTCATATGTTCCTGAGCCTTTGAATTTCTTTTGTGACTTGGCAGGAGATAACCTAAGTTCATTCATTCATTGTATTGTTTGACATTTCTGATTGATTTGTAGGGTCTCTTTTACATTTTTTATGTTCTGATATTTGTACTTGATAGCCATTCCTTGTTATATGTGTGCCAAATATTTTTTTCTCAATTTGTCACTTGTCATTTTACTTTCTTGCCACTTATTCCACTGTATTGGGGTTGCTTGATCTCCTGATGATTTCATAACCCATCACTCAGTGTTGTCATGTGCTTACACATGCCACACACTAGGCTGTTGTTGAAATGAGAACAGTCTATGCTGATGGTCTTTGAAGAGATTAGAATACAGGTTTCCCCTATTATCTGAAAGTAGAGCCTTACTATGAAAACTTTTCTAAGCTGACAAGGCATAAAGTAAGGAAGCAGTTATCATTAATTTCTGTGAAAAAGGTTCTGAGTGTTCCTAAATCTAAAACATAACCTTCTTTTCAGCTTTTCTAATACTTAAGGACACATCTTGCTAACTGGTACATAAAATAAATTGAGATAAAGCACAATGCTCACAGACACAGTTCAAAGCTATGGTGGCTCAATGATGAGATGCTGAGTATAGTTCCCAGGGAAGGAGGTTGGGGGAGCCGCTCACTGTTGCTTGAGGTGTATGCTGCCTCTACAACAGCTCTGCTGGAAAACAAACACTGAATGCTCATTTTTGCTTTTCTCCTTTTTCTCATAAAAGCAAAAATCCTCTTTGAATTTCTTTCAATTAGCAAAAACAGGTACTAATGTAGATCTTTGTAAAAGTGAATTGGTGTAATGAATTTTCAAAAAGTTGGGGATACCTGTACTGCTTAATTCTATGGGGAAGACTTTTGTCTATTTGCACGGATAGTAGGGAAGGTCACTTTCTTAAGAAAAGAACCCACAGATCCTGTAAAATCAATGAACTGAGAAATGGAGAAAATGAGTCAGAGGACAGGTTTTCTCCTTCAGTTGTTACATGACAGTTTATACTAAACAACGAAGTGTTCAGTTGAGCACTTGGCCTATGTGTCTTTAGGGCCAGCTCTATTCTATACTTACCCTATTCTGTTTTCACTAAACCAAAATTTTAAAAAGGAAATGTCTTGATCTAGGAGAGTCAGATTTGTTTGTTTGTTTAAAGTTTTATTAAGTAATCTCTACACCCAGCGTGAGGCTTGGACTCACAACCCTGAGAACAAGAGTCACACGTTCCTCTGACTGAGCCAGCCTGGCACCCCAAGAGTCAGGTACGTTTAAAATAAAATATGTGACTGGGATGCCTGGGTAGCTCAGTCAGTTAAGCATCTGACTCTTGATTTTTGGCTCAGGTCATGCTCTCACAGGTTTTGTGGCTTTGAGCCCTGCATTGGGCTCCCTGCTGACAGTGTGGAGGCTGCTTGGGAGTCTCTGTCGCCCTCTCTCTCTGCCCCTCCCCCACTTGTGCTGTCTCTGTCTCTCTCAAAATAAATAAATACTTAATAAATAAAATATTTGACTAAAATATTAAAAGCTAATATGTGTCTAAAAATATTAAAAGCTAATATTTATCAATGAATTACTATGCCAAGCTTGCCACTGAATACTCACAGCAATTCCAAAATGTAGGTATTATTATCCCATCATACAGATGAGCAAACCGAGGTTCAGAGAGGCAAGCAGCTTGCCCACTGTGGACTTAAAGGGTAGAAACTGAACTTCAGTCAGACCTATTTGACTCAAAAGTCTTAACCACTGTAACTATGCCAGATAGCACATCTGAAAATTAGTCTTAGCCATCCTATAGTAAAAACTGTCCAGTAATCTGAATTAGTAAAACATTCTGAATTATAGCTTCTTTTACTATTTTTGATGGTATGTAGTAACAAGGAACCAGGCTACAAAGTGTCCAGGAGAAGATTAAAAAACATTTTTTGATTGAATAGGCAGCCATAATTTATAATTAGTCATTGGTTTATCAGTTAATTACCTGTTGGATACTTGTGAAATAGTGAAGGATGCTTGAAAAGTGGCTTTCCCCATTCCTCTGCAGTCTTATTCATACTATAATTTGCGAAATAAATCTTTTATTCAGAGATAATAATACAGAAATTTCATTATATTTCCTATCTGATTGATCTCAAATGCTGGATTTGTGGAATCTAGACTAATGAGTTTAACTATTAGGTCTTGCATTCCTGGTGTTTCTTTCCATGCCTAACGTGGGGGCAGAAGATGGGGAAAAGGCATTCGGCCGCCAGTGTGCAGAGAGTGCAGTAACTGGTTTCTGGAGAGAAAAGTCTATTCTGGGGACGTTTACAGCTGGTTCAGAAGCTGTCTGAATGCCCAGGGGCTGCAGGGGAGCAGTGAGGCTGGTCTTGCCCTCAGTCCTCCTGCCCTGAGGGGGCGCTCTAGGACAAGCACACACAGAGCCATCTCAGCACTCACCCCCAGGCCTGTGCCTTCCCGCTGCTTATCTCACAAAATCCAAGAGTCTGTGCTCACAGAAAAGGTTGAATTAGCCTCTTCAATACAAATTCCTTATATAAGGTATCTTCCTAGAAGACATTAACTACTTTGTTGCTAAAAAATGACATAGGGCACATTTTAACCAAATAATGAAAAAGCTAATGGAAAAGTGTGTGTGTGTGTGTGTGTGTGTGTGTGTGTGTGTTCTGTTTCAAACCTTAAAAACCCACCTGATCAAGGGTGAGATAGGATTCCTGGTTTGCTGAGGATTTTTCGAATCCTATTTTCTGTAGTTCCAGCCTTTGCATTTTTTCAATTTCAGTAGTAACCCACTTCCTAAAGTCACTGCTATTAAAGCTGTCCATTGTGTGTAGACACACAGGTTGCTTACCAGAATTTCTTCCTGTGGAGAACTGCTGACACTCTGTAACCCCACTGCTCCCAGAAATGGAATCAGGAGCCTCACCTCTCATTGAGAATGAGCCCTGGCCCTGGCTCCAGTCATTGCTTCCAGAAGGGGCTTGAGCCCTCACTGGCTTGGGAGCAAACTGTCTGACGCCTCCCTGAGGTTTTTGCTAGAGCTAGCAGGAAATCGTATCTCCTGTTCTTCCAGAAGATTCTCTCAGAAGATCTGAAGTTCGATTGCCAGTGTCCATATTTTTTTAACTATATGAGGGAGGTGGCTGTGTGGGATGAAAAGGAATGAGAACAAAATACGGAGGGAAGCAGAATCATTGGAGTAACTGAGGACATTGCATGAGCCCCCACATCCAGCTACCTCTTGAGCCAGTTCTACTTACATGTTGATCGTGATATGAGCCAAACCACGCTTTTTAGCTTATCCTAGTTCTGCTCAGTTCTGTCATTTTAACTAAAGATTGTGAGTAAAACTTTCTTCTGTACATTCAAACACCTATTGCCCCCTTCCCCACTTTTACAAAATAGGATCATTCTATGCATATTGCTTTACCCCTAGCTTTTTCACTTAATGTGTCATTGGTACTTTTCCAGGTACTATATTTAGAGTAACCTCATTCTTTTTAAAACAGCAAAGCATAGTTCTGTTTATTTTTAAAACTATTGATGGATGAACATTTCCCAGTTAATTTCCCCATTTTTGATATCACATCCTAGCCTGCAGTGTATATCTTTTTAACAGTATGTTTAGGCATTTGGGTAAATGTTTTTGTAAAATAAGTTCATGGCAGTGGCATTTCTGGATCAAAAATTTCATAGAATTTTCATAGAAATTCCATAGAAATTGGCAGATTGCCCACCAGGAAAGTTGTGTCAATACCGGGCTCACAGCAACAACAAATACGAAAGGGCCCCTTTTTCTACACCCTAACCAAGGTGTGGGATGTTACTTTTCGAACATTTAGCAGTCTCTGAGGTAAATACAGATTTCATTGTTCTAAGATGTGGTTCTTTAAATATTAGTGGGTTGAGATTCTTTCCTTCTGCTTAATGCTTATGTGTGTTTCTTTATCTGAAAGATGCTTGTAAAAACCCCTTCCCTATTTTCTTCCAGGGTTGTCTTGTTTTTCCTGGTAATTTGTGATAGCTTGTTACATATCAAGTGTATCATGTCAATTCACTGCCTGTCATATAGTCTGTCATTTCCTAATTTGTCTCATTAAAAAATATTCTAATGTACATTGTCTTTTGCCAGAACAAAATTTTAAGTTTCACATAGCCAAATATATAAATATTTTCCTCTTTTGTTTTAAAAACTTGAGTTTTTAAATGTTATGAATCTACTCCTAACATTTACTCCAAAATATTGTGATGGTTACCTGTAAGAATTCAATTTTATTAGTGAGAAGATTGTGTGGTAACATTTTTAGGCTACTAGATATGGTTAGGAATAATTTTATGAGGAAATTACTAGATTTCTTTCAAAACTGTCCTATTACAATACATGCAGTGATTTTGACTCTGGGCAGATTTGCAGCCCACTCTCAAGTAATGATTGGCAAGAGCTGAGATGAGGGTTAAGGAATTGGGGTCTATCCCATCTCTGCGTTCATCCTGGTGAGTGATTTTGAGTGAATCATCTAAGATCTGGATTTCATTTTCTCCATCGTGAAAGGAGGGGGTTGAGTGAGATAAGCTCTGCACATCTTTTAGCCCTAAACTTTGAAGGGACTGTGAATTCTTTGCACAT
>NW_027530502.1:4999105-5008572 GCF_008692635.1 Crocuta crocuta
AGAGCCAGGATTTGAATCCAGAGTCTGAAGTCTGTGCCATAATACTATTACATTGTCTCTTGTTCAGTGCCCTATGTCTCTCAGTGAGGGCAAAGGAAGAGGTGTCAAAAGCTTTGTCTGAGGGAGCAAGTGAGGGGATAGAATAGGCCTGGTGAGAGATGAGAGTAGAGAAAAGGATGAAGGGAGAATTATTCTTGGGGTAGTATGTGATGATCTTAGAGATGGAGCTCAGGGAAGACCAGAGTTAGGAGGAAGGATGGAGGCATGTAAGACTATTGGGATAGAAAGGGAGTGGAAATAGCCTGTTTCCAAAAAGAAAAAATATATATATATATTTTATTTGCCGTNGCCGTGTGTCTGTCAGGGTTATCTACATCAAATGCTAGGCAAAAAGGCAGGGCATCTCAGTTTACTTCTCAAAGAAGCCACACTCTCAAGCTAGTTAATACATCTGCCCATGATGAAATATAAAACTTAATAAAGAGTAGGAAAATAAAACATAAGAAAAAGGTATATTGTTTGCTTGCTTGCTTTTGCTTTTTAGAGAAATCCATGGAAAATTTTACAAGAACTGAGGAGAATAAAGAACCAGAGAGAATTAAGAGAGGAAAATTTGGGGGGAGGGGGAATTTATCTTTAGAAAGCAGTGAATAAATTTATTTATCAAAAAATCAAGAGAGGGGCTCCTGGGTGACTCAGTTGGTTAAGTGTCTGACTCTTGATTTTGGCCAAGGCCATGATCTCATGGTTCGTGAGTTCGAGCCCCCCCCCCCCCCTTGGACTCTGTGCTGGCAGTGTGGACCTTGCTTAGGATTCTCTCTCTCCCTCTCTCTCTGCCCCTCCTCCACTTGCCCTGTCTCTGTCCCTCTCAAATAAATAAGTAAGCTTACAAAAACAAAAACACAACAGATCAAAAGGACCCAAAGCCTTTGCTCAGCCAACATTGGACTATTCCTCTCACCTACTATAGATCCAAATGTGTTCAGCTAGGAAAATTTTTATAATACTGTTTTTGGACCATCCTGGTGAAGATGATGAGATTTTCTCTTTGTAACATATGGACCCAAATTCCTGGAGTGGTTAGAACCAGTATTAGACTGATTAAGCTTTTGAATTTTTGCTGATCTGATGGCTAAAAATACATGATACTGTTTCTGAGCTTTTCTGTCTGGTTAAAATTGAGGTCAATGTCTTTTAATACATTAATTGACATTTTCATTATTCTGTGAATGCATCTTTATATCCTTATTTTTCTATTGGTTATTTGTCTTTTTCTTATTGATTTATAAGCATTCTTTATACTGGTTATAAATACTTGGTCAGTCCTGTGTGTTGCATATAACTGTATAAATCTGTGGTTTATACTTTATTTTTATAGTATCTTTTGTCATACAAAAAGTTTTCATTTTAATGTCATCACATTTGTCAGGGTTTTTTTTTTATTATGGTTTGTGGCTTTGGGTCTTTTTAATGAAATTATTCCTTATCCCATGGTCCTAAAAATACTCCTTTTTTTTTTTTCTGAAAGCTTAGAAATTTTAGGTGTTATTCCATTTGGAATTGCTTTTTGCATACAATTTGAGATAAGGAGTTCACTGTATTTCTTCTTTATTGGCCAGTTATACTAATCTATTAAGTCATCCATCCTTCCTACACTAATTTGGAGATTTTGTAGGATTTTTTTCATAGACAATTACTATAGTATTGGAATAAATATAGATACATAGATGAGTGCCATACACTCTACTTAAAAGAGATTTTCTATTTAGTAGAGAGGGTCTATGTAGTCAATTGATTTTGGATAAAGTAGATAAGGCAATTTAATGGAGAAATGATCATCTCTTCAGTAAATAGTGCTGCAACAATTTGGTAGCTTCATGCAAAAATAAAATACACCTTGACGCTTAACTCATCATATACAAAATTTAACTCAAAATGGATCATAGTGCAAAATATAAGAATTAAAGGTATAAAACTTCTAGGAGAAAATATAGGAGAAAATCTTAGTGATGTTGGATTTGGTAAAAGACTTCTTAAGTATGACACTAAAAGTCCAAAACCCAAAATAAAAATCAATAAATTGAAAACTTTTGCTTTTTTAAACAACATTGTTTTGAAAAAGAAAGTCAAGCCACTGCCTAGAAAATACCTGCAAAATATGTATCTGACAAAGATATATATATGTATATATGTAAGATTATGTATATGTGTAAGATCTATATATTTTTAAACAGACACTTTACTAAAGAAGAGATGCCAACAACAGCAAAAAACCACGAAGAGATTCCCAGCATCATTAGCCATTAGGAAATGCAAATCAAAACCATAATCAGATATTACTTTGCACCCTTTGAGTAGCTAAAATTCTAAAATTGGAAAAACCCGACTACCAAGTGTTGTAGAGAATGTGCAGTAACCAGAAATCTTCTACAGTGCTGTCTGGTGGGAATGTAAAATGGTACAGCTGTTTTGGAAAGCAGTTTGACAGTTTCTTAAAAAGTTAAATATATACTTTATCTATGATCCAAGATAAAAGAAAGCGTATATTTATACAAAGATTTATATATAAATGTTTGAACAATCTTATTAATAAAAATTAAAAATTAGATATCTCTAAAATGACCATCAACAGGTGAATGGATTAAAAAAAATTCTGGTATATCCACATGATGAATTTTAATGAATAAATAGGAATATCTGGGAATTCCAGGGAAGATGGTGGAGTAGGAGGATTCTAGGCTCACCTGTCCCATGGGTACACCTAGATAGTATCTGCATCAGTGTAAATAACTGAGAGAAGGACCTGAAGACTGTCAGAACAGACTCAACACAGCTAAATTTAGAGAAGAGGCCACATTGAAGAGGGTACTGACCTGTGAGACTGTCTGTGGGGAGAAAAGGATGCAGTGGGTGCAGAGAGAAGAAGAGGAACAGACCCGACACCAGGCACCCCAGGCACAGGGGACCACACTGGGAAGACATCCCCATAACATTTGGCTTTAAAACCCAGAAGACCCTAACTTCATGAGTTCTTATAATCATGGTGCTTAAAACCTAGAACTTTAAAAATCAACAACTTTGGGGACGCCCGGGTGGCTTAGTCGGTTAAGCGTCTGACCTTTGCTCAGGTCATGATCTCGCGGTTCGTGGGTTCGAGCCCCGCGTCGGGCTCTGTGCTGACTGCCAGCTCAGAGCCTGGAGCCTGTTTCAGAGTCTGTCACTCCCTCTCTCTCTGACCCTCCCCTGCTCATGCTGTCTCTCTCTCTCCTAGAAATAAATAAAACATTAAAAAAATTAATAATCAACAACTTTGGCTCTGAGAGGACTGGAGAGCAAGACGAAACTGTAGTCCCTGTTTTTAAAAAGACAGCACAATAGACTGCTCTTCTGAGACACAGCACAGAAGCAACAGTTTGAAAAATGCCTGGGGCATATGGGAAGGAGATTTGTTTACTCATCTGAGAGGTGTGCTGGAGGGGTGAGATCTTTGGAGAATTCTCCAGGAATTGGAGCAAAAGAGCTGGTGGGTGCCATTTCCCTCCATTGCTCCCTAACCTAGATCTGTGGATAATGGTGGGAACCACTGCTGTGCAACCACTGTCCCATCTATCTTGCTCTTCTGTGGACCCGCCCCTCAGTCCTGGCCTGGGCAGGACTATTCCAGTGGCTGCAGGTCCCCTCCTGCAGCAGACTGTTGCAAACTTTGCTGACAATGATGCCCGGCACCATTCTCTTGCAGACCCATTCCCTCCAACACACCCTTGGTAGGAGTCCATCCAAAGCAGTGCCACAAACCTGGCAATATGCAGGCAGCCCCAACAGGAGCCAGCACCACTGCAGAAAGACTCCTGCCACACTAGGGGAAGACATCTGTCTGGCTGCAGGCCCTGCCCATCATCAAAAGCTGCTCAGGGAACAACACAGAGAGAGTGTCTTGCAGTTTGGTGCTGTTGCACCGCTGGAAAATGCCTGGTCTGACTCAACTCAAGCCTAAGGCAGCCCCAGACTGGCCCACTGACAACGACAGGGTGCAAACTCTGCTCATAACAGGCAAAGAGAGTCCTTGCAGATGACTGCACTGAAGGCAAATACAGCTCAGCCACATTAGGAGGATGTGTGCAACACACATAGGAGATACCCCTGAAGCACCAGGTTCATTCAGAATAGAAAGAGAATTTCCCAGACAAACAAAAGTTAAAGGAATTTATGATCACTAAACCAAACCTGCAAGAACAATATTTTCTTTTTAAACATTTTTCATTTTATTTATGTATGTATATATTTATATTTAAATTCGGGTTGGTTAACATACAGTGCCATATTGGTTTCAGGAGTAGAAGTCAGTGATTTGTCAGTTACATACAATACTCAGTGCTCATCATAACTGTCCTCCTTAATACCCATTGTTAATACCCATCACCCATTTAGCCCATCCCCCACCCACCTCTGTCCATCGACCCTGAGTTCTCTGTTAAGAGTCTCTTATGGTTTTTTTCCCTCTCTCTTCTCCCTCTTCCCCATAAGAAGAGATGTTAAGAGGCATTTTTTCAATGGAAAGGAAAGACCATAAGTAGGAGTAAGAAAAGTAGGAAGCACAAAAGCAGTAAATTAAGTGTATTTATAAAAACCATTTCAGGGATTCACAAAATGAAATGATGTAAATTATGACATCATATACCTAAAACGTGGGAGGAGAAAAGTAAAGAATGGGTTCAAATTTACATGATAATCAACCTAATATAGACTGCTATATGCATAAGATATTATATACAAACCTAAGGTTAAGCACAAATCAAAAACCAATAGTAGATACACAAAAAACAAAGAGAAAGGAATTCAAGTGTATCATCAAAGCAAGCCAGCAAACTGTGAGAGAAGAGAGCAAGAGAAGAAAGAGAGAAGAACTACAAAAATGACCAGAAGTAACAAAAAGACAATAAGTACATACCTATCAACAATTTATTTGAATGTAAGTGGACTAAATGCTCCAATCAAAAGACATAGGATGAAGGAAAAAGCAAGACCCATCTTTATGCTGCCTACGATAGACTCATTTCAGATCTAAATTCATGTGCAGATTGAAAGTGAAAGAATGAAAAAGCATTTATCAGACAAAGGAAAGTGAAAAGAAAGCTGACTAGCAATACTTATATTGGACAAATTAGACTTTAAAACACAGAATGTAATGAGAGACATAGGACAGTATGTAATCATAAATGGAACAATCCAACAAGAAGATGTAACAGTTGTAAATATTTGTGCACCCAACATGAAAGCACTCAAATACACAAAGCAGCTAATAACAAACATAAAGGAAATATTTTATAGTAATACAGTAATAGTAGGAAGCATTAACACTCCCCTTACATGAATGGATAGATCATCCAAACAGAAAATCACCAAGGAAATAGTGGCCTTGAATGACACATTTGACCAGATGGATCTAACAGATGTGTTCATAGCATTCCATCCTAAAAGGGCTGAATACACATTTTTAAAAATTTTAAGTTTTATTTTTAAAAAAATTATGTTAAAGAGATCACACAGCATGGGAAAAGGACACAGAGAGAGGGAAAGAGAGAGAGAGAGAGAGAGGGAGTGAGAGCGAGAGAGCGGGAATCTTAAGCAGGCTCCTTGCTCAGTGCAAAGCCCAGTGTGGGGCTCGATCCTACAATCCTGGGATTATGACCTGAGCCAAAATCAAGAGTCAGATGCTCAACTGACTGAGCCACACAGGCACTCTGAGAATACATATCCTTTTTAAGTGCACATGGAATATTTTCCAGACTATATCACATCTTAGGCCACAAAACAAATCTCAACAAATTCAAAAGAATTGAAGTCATACCATGCATCTTTTCTGACCACAGTGCTATGAAACTAGAAATCAATCATGAGAAAAAAATCAGGAAAGACCACAAGTATAATAGAATAGATCAGTGAAACCAGGAGCTGGTTATTTGGAAAAGTAAACAAAATAGTTAAACCTCTAGCTAGACTCATCAAGAAAAAAAGAGAAAGGACTCAAACTAAATCACAAATGAGAGAGGGAAAATAACACCACCACAGAAATATAAACAGTTATAAAAGAATATTATGAAAAATGATACCAACAAATTGGACTACTTAGAAGAAATGCATAAATACCTAGAAATATATAATCTCCCAAAACTGAATTAGGAAGAAATAGAAAATTTGAACAGACTGGTTACCAGCAATGAAATTGAATCAGTAATCAAAAACTGCCAACAAAGTCCAGGACCAGACAGTTTTCCAGGGAAATTCTACCAAACACTTAAAGAAGGGTTAACACCTATTCTTCTCAAACTATTTCAAAAAATAGAAGATGAAGGAAAGCTTCCAAATGCATTCTCTGAAGCCAACATTACCCTAATACCAAAACCAGATAAAGATGCTACAAAAAAAGAGAACTATAAGCCAGTATCTCTGATGAACAAAGACGTAGAAGTCCTCAACAAAGTATTCACAAATTGAATCTAACAATACTTTAAAAGGGTCATTCACCATGATCAAGCAGGATTTATCCTCAGCATACAAGGGTAGTTCAGTATTCACAAATCAATTAACATACATCACATCAACAAGAGAAAAGATAAAAATTATATGATCATTTCAGTAGATGCAGAAAAAGTATTTGACAAAGTACATTTCTTGATAACCCTCAACAAAGTAGGTTTGGAGGGAATATCATTGTTAAATAAAATGATATAATATCATAACATAATAGATATGTGGAATAAATTTAAAAAATAGAATTATCTGTAATAAAAAGGAATAAAATATTTATACACATAATAACATGGATGAATCTCAAAATAATTATAGTAAGTGAAAGAAGCCAGACAAAAGAGAGTAGAGGTCCTATTATATAAAGTCCTTTATAGGGGTGCCTGGATGGATCAGTTGATCATGTGACTCTTGATTTTGGCACGGAGGTTGTGATCTTAGAGTCATGGGATCGAGCCCTGCATTGGGCTCCATGATGAGTGTGGAGCCTGCTTAAGATTCTCCCTCTCCCCCTCCCTCCCCCTCCCCTTCCTCCCTCTCCCCCCTCCCCTTCTCTTCTTCTGCCCCCTCTCCTCTGCTAGTGTGTGTGTGCACATGCTTTCTATCTCAAGTAAAAAAAATATAGCTAAATAAAATCCTATATAAACAGAACTATCATGACTGAAAGCAAGTTGGTGGGTTGTCTGAGGAGGGAGGGATTATGAATAGGTATGAGGAAACTTTTGGGGGTGATGGTCTCATCGATGTTTAGCTATGACAAAATGTATTAAATCATACACTTAAATATATGCAGCTTATTTTATGTCCATTGTATGGACAATGAAGTTATAAAAATGGAAATATTCAGAGTTTCTTTTGGTATACCTTAACAGATAAGTATACTAATAATGAAGACGGCTAATATCAACTTCTTTTAGATCAGAGACTATAAAATTTTTAGGCTTTTTTATAGTTTTTAATGGACAGCTCAGTTACTTATGTATAAAGAAAATACTTCTTAGTTAATTGTAGCAAGTATCTGCCAGTGTTCCTATATCATATATCCCTTGCATTAAAATTTTTGACAAACCCTGGAATGACTTTGGTGAGTGGTGAGAAATTAATCTCTTAGGCATAGAAAGAAGTGTTGGGTTGTGGGGTATAGATTTATTTTAAACGTGGAAAATAAAAAGCACTTAAGATTCTTTGTCTAAGATATGACCTTAGAATAATTTCACTCTGGTATTGTTTGCAAAAAGGGAAGAAAAGTGTTTTTATTTTCTTAAAAAATAAAACTTCTCACCCTTGATGACCAGGTATATTAAACATTAGAGATTTTAAACATGACCTCTCCTATCTTTTTCTTGAACTGATTATTTATAAGTAAACATCTCATAATCTTTAAGTTCAGATGAACAGCAGCCTAAAGGCAGTCGTGCATAAGGACCCACATTTTGTGTCTTCTGTTTGTACTACCTTTTCTCCAAACATTAAAAAAAAATTCTTTTCAGTAGAGTCATCTCTGGGCCAAAAGGAAAATTTGTCTCTTCACTCTATTTATAAGTCACCCAAAATGTTATTATAAAATATTATTATAGGTATTAAACCACTGTGACTACCAGATCTGGTTCTACATCATATCAGACTACTTTTAAAATCCCACTAACAAACAAAAATTTGCAACAGTATTTTGAAAAAAGTTCCACTTTTATTTGCCTAGTAGGTTGCTTGACTGGTACCCCAGCACAAGGATGTGGCTTTTTATTTTTGACAATAAAGACATAAGAATTTTTTAGATTTGAAATTAATACATTAATTCTTCATAGAGGAATCAAGACATAAAATATATATCCAATAATGCCATGTTAATAAAAATAGAAGCTAGCCACATTTTAAGGTCATTTCAGTTAACTGCCATAATCTAAAAGTAAGAACATTAATTTTTCTTGATCGAAATTAGTGAAACCTTAAAAAACTGTGTCTAGAGAAGATTATTCAAGAGAACAATGTCACTTTCAGATCTGTTCCCAAATTCAAGCTCATTTTGCTTTTGCTTTTAAAAAAAAATGTTTATTTAATTTGAGGTGGAGGAGGGGCAGAGACGGTAGGGTGAGAAAGAGAATTCCAAACAGGCTTCCTGCTGTCAGGGCAGAGCCCGACGTGGGGCTCCATCCCAGGAACCATGAGATCATGACTTGAGCCTAAATCAACAGTGAGAACCTCAACCAGCTGAGCCACCCAGGCATTCCTCAAACTCATGTTGTATCAAAATTACAAATAATGTTTTAATTAAATTTGTTTCTGAAAACCTATCAGATTTCCATTTCTTTGGGACATACTTTCACCAGTTAGTTGTTCATTTTCCCCGGTCAAACTTTATTCATTGTTATTAAGAATATTAGAGAAAAAAAGAATATTAGATTATATTCATTGTTTTTCATCTTATCGGAAAGGCATGGCATCTTGCTAGACTAAATGAATATATTTAAAGGTGTGCAATCATGATATCCCCACAGTAATTTTAAAGAAGGCACTCAGGGGCGCCTGGGTGGCTTAGTTGGTTAAGCGTCCGACTTTCGCTTAGGTCATGATCTCGCGGTTTGTGGGTTTGAGCCCCGCGTCAGGCTCTGTGCTGACTGCCAGCTCAGAGCCTGGAGCCTGTTTCAGAGTCTGTGACTCCCTCTCTCTCTGACCCTCCCCTGCTCATGCTGTCTCTCTCTCTGTCTCCTAGAAATAAACAAAACATTAAAAAAAATAAAAAAATAAAGAAGGCACTCAAAATACCAGTGATGCCATTAACAGGCGTATCTTGCCCCTCTTTAAAAAGAAGAGATGAGGGGCGCCTGGGTGGCTTAGTCGGTTAAGCGTCCGACTTTCGCTTAGGTCATGATCTCGCGGTTTGTGGGTTTGAGCCCCGCGTCAGGCTCTGTGCTGACTGCCAGCTCAGAGCCTGGAGCCTG
>NW_027530502.1:5008589-5022724 GCF_008692635.1 Crocuta crocuta
ACCCCAGCGCTGTTTCAGTCTGTGACTCCCTCTCTCTCTGACCCTCCCCTGCTCACGCTGTCTCGCTCTCTCTCCTAGAAATAAATAAAACATTAAAAAAAATAAAATAAAAAAAATAAAAATAAAAATAAAAAGAAGAGATGAGCAAGTTAAAGCGAATAGTTTACAACTAAAAGGAATACTTAATCCATTGGAGTCACTGTGTAGAAGGGTTCACTGTATTCAGGGCCCTGTTAGATAATTGGTCTTTGTGCCTTCACAGATTTTAATGCTTAACAGCAGAATCTAGGCCAACAGATGTTTCAGCTGAGGTTGAGGTGGGTGGGTAGGTGGAGAAGGCAATTTTTTTCTTTGTTTCTTCCAAAAAGCCTAAGAAGAGATCTGAACATACTGGCTGTGCATTGACTTAAGGTTTGCTGCTCTTTACCTGACAGAGCTAACTTGGGCCATTCCTCTCAAGAGGGAGTTGGTGAGGAGGAAACACTGATGAGCTTGTCATCATCAGACTGATCACCAGACTGATAAGTCCTGGGTTCAAATCCAGACTATGACTTTACCACTTTTTGAATTTTCTAAGCTTCATATCCTCATTGGTAAACTTCAGGGTATGTTACTCCACTCAGAGAGGAGGAATCAAGTGAGATAATGGATGTGAAAACACCTCATATGTCAGAAAAGAGATGTAAAAACAAAAGGTTTTATTATCTACCCACTAGACTAAGGGTTACCAATTTGGCTGATTATCAAAGGTGTCTTGGAAGCTTATTAAAAGTATGGAATTCTGGGTCCCTACCCAGACCTATGGAATTAGACTTTCTGAAGGCAATGTCCGGGTTTCTGTAGTTTTATAGCTTCCTGAACAATTCTGATGCTCACTCAGATTTGGGAATCAAATGCCAGGGTTTGAACTTCTTGAGGTTGGAAATTGTGTATCTTGGTATTTTTAAGTCTCCCCACCTAGCACATAGTGTTTATATAACCCAGTAGTGGCTAAATATTCACTGTGCAAATTTACTATGGGCCCACTGTGTGCTGGACACCGTGCTACCCAGTGAAGAGAGACAACACAATCCTGGCCTGTGCTGAACTTAGATGCTCTAATTGGTGATGTGGGTGTTGCAAACAGGTACGATAGTTTCAGTACAATGTGCTGATAAGTGTCAGAGAACTTGAGCCAGTCCTTTGATATGATCTGATGCCATTGAGTTTGTCAGTCCTGCCTTTGTTTGAGGTCCAAGAACATTCTATTTTCAGTGCTTTGTTATGGGCAATATTTCTTGTAGAAAATATTGAGAAGCTTTAAGGAAAACATTCTGTGGATTTTCCCATTGGTCAGATTTCTTGATTCCTCCTAGTCAGTTTCCCTGGATATGTGCAGTATGTTCGTTTTTACACAGACAACATGTTGGGAGCAAATGCTAGTGGAATTATGAACTCTAAACATCACAGGTTCTGAACAGGAGCTACTGAAGGACATGCCATGAAAGGGAAGAATGAGAAAATAGATCCTCTGGGGAGTCTTACTCTGAGATGAAGTGAACTTTTAAAACATAAAGAGGCTGCAAGGAGGAAAGTTAAAATTCCAATATCTGTCTTGGGATGTGAAGAGCAGCAAGTGTTCTGGACTCAACCCAAATATGGCCAGCTGACCTCAAAGGCTGGCTGCCCCTAACATAGCTGGCTGGCCCGGGTTTTGCCCATCCCTGAACCAAACTTGAACCCTGTGTAAGCCTTGAGGTCATTTGGAAGATCATTTGAAAATATTTTCCTCTCTCTGTCTCCTGGTTTGGACTAAGAATGCTCTGAGGAGAGCAGTGTAGAAGAACCATAGGGGAGAGAATTCATTTTTCTAGATTTATGTGTGCTTTTATGACTATTCTTGCAAATGTTGGCCAAGGAAGGAACGATGAGCATTGAGAGACTCCTTGATTTATGCAGGGTGGTGTAAACAAACACCGTTTCCCATCGAGGCAACGTGGTGGGAGAGGAAGCACAGGATTCAAACTTAGGAGCCATAGTTCTGGTGTCCTACTCTAAGCAGCCCTTCAAAGCATGCTCTGCTAAATAAAGGAAGGATGAACAAATGAAGGAATGCCAGCCGGGCCTGGCCATTTCAACAAACTCAGCAACCTCAGGAACTAAGGATCAGGGAGTGGTAAGGATCTGGGAGTGGAAGTGTATCGCAAATGCTGTGCAAGAAGTGGAGACTTAAGCTGTATCCCCTGCTGAGTCTGAGGACCACTGAACGATATACTTAGAATTCCATAGGCAAGGGGCACTTGGGTGGCTCATTCGGTTAAGTATCTGACTTTGGCTCAGGTCATGATCTCTCAGTGAGCTTGAGCCCCGCATTGGGCTCTGTGCTGACAGTGTGGAGCCTGGAGCCGGTGTCTCCTCCTCTCTCTCCCCATCCCATGCTCGTGCTTGCTCATTCTCTCTCTCTCTCTCTCTCTCTCTCTCTCTCTCTCTCTNCTCCCTCTCTCTCTCTCTCACACACACACACACACACGCATGCACACGCGCGCGCGCTCAAAAATAAACATTAAAAATAAGCCCTTTAATAAAAAAAAAATTCCTTATACAATCCATAAAAGGAGAGGTCTGGCATTGTATTCCACATGAAGGAGGAGTAAAGACTCTGAGCTTGGAAGGGTGAACAGGGTTTGGACAGACAGAAGAGAGGAGGGGAATGCATCTAATGTCGCAAGTGGAGAAAAGGCACAGAAGTGGTTTAAATCATGATGGTAATGTTTGTGATACAATGAGCTGATTGAGATGACAAAGGAGGTATTTGGGATGGTGGGAGAGCAGGTGGGCCTGAAGGGGGCAAGAGAATAAGGTCTTGGTGTAGCAGGAGCATGAGAAAGAACAAGATGCCACATGAAGATTTTAAGTTGAAGACCATTGTCCTTGGTGACTTGTCTGGCAGAGCAGGTGCCTCCACACTCACCTCCCTGCCGACTCACTCCTTTGCACAGCCACTGAGCCTGGATGGAAATCCAGTCAACATGTCTGTTGCTTTCCAGGTGATGGGATCTGCAGACGTGTGGGCCAAGTTCCCTCACACATTCCCTTGTCCGAAAATTAACCAACATGATGGAAACTAGATCACACGCTTTCAAAACAAACCAAGTACCTCTTCCCTCTAATATGATTTACCAGATGACAGATGATCCCAATCCCTGTAATTACTTGGGTACTTTAATTGACTTTCAGTGGCAGTAATAAGTAACTGGAGTTCAGGCTTGTAGAATTTCCTTCCTAATTGTCACTGTTAAACCACTCATTATAGAGATAAATAACACACCACTTGATTTAAACCGTTTCTTCCATCCATGTAAATTCCAGTGGAAGTGCCTCAGCCTTTGCAGGCTCCTGAGGGAGCTGTTTAGGGGTGAGGACCACGGTGGTACACCTAGAGCACTGCCCAAGCGGTTGGCTGTTTCCTTTGAATTCGCAAGCCCCAAGTTTCCAACACTGACGCACTTCCTAGTACTTTGGGTTTAAAAGGCTGTAGAAAGGATAATTGACTACAGCTTGTCAGCACAAGAGATTTACTGTCATTAGCAGAAACTCAGATGAATTACTTTAATATCATGGAATAAAAAAACGGTTAGATAGTTTCCTCTCTGGGTAAGTTAAGGGTACTTAAACAGTTTTTCACACTTCACTTCTGCTTTGGGTGTAAAGGAAGGAGGAAGTCATAAAGGAGTGGGAGTGGAGAGGAGGGATGGAATTAACTTGGCAGACATAGGAAAAAGTAGATTTCAGATTCTCAAAATAAATCCATGTGAACAGATTTCTTCAGGGTTGCTTGTTTTCAGGGTGATATAAAAGCTATATAGACATTTATTTTCTTTTAAGTTCTCAATATTGATTTCTACTTTCCAGTGTAGTTTATTTTAGAGAATTATATTACAACTTGGGTTTTTGTGTTTTGACTCAATTATAGAGGAAAGAACTAGAAATATTACAAGGTAGTTTCTAAAGCCTTTATTACACCTTAAACACCAGTTTGGGAGACCTAAATTCTTTCATTCAGAGCTGTGCAAATATGGCCTCTAACATGTTACATTTTTTTTTTTTTACAAATAGTTTATTGTCAAATTAGTTTCCACATAACACTCAGTGCTCATACCCACAAGTGCCCTCCTCCATGCCCATATCTCCTCCTCCCCACATGCATCAGTCCTCAGTTTTTGTCAGCATTCAAGAGTCTCTCATGGTTTGCTTCTCTCCCTTTCCCCCACCATTTCCGCCCTTCTTCTCCCCCTTGTTCCTCCGTCAAGTTCCTCCTAATCCTCCTATACGTGCAAACATATGATATTTGTCCTTCTCTGCCTGACTTATTTCGCTCAGCATAACACCCTCAAGGTCCATCCATGTTGCTACACATAACATGTTACATTTTTAAAAAAGAATTTTAAATGTTTTGTTTATTTTTGACAGAGGGAGGGAGAGAGAGAGCACATGTGCTCACGTGCACAAGTGGGGAAGGGCAGGGAGAGAGGGAGACACAGAATCTGAAGCAGTCTCCAGGCTCTGCGCTGTCAGCACAGAGCCCAACATAGGGCTTGAATCCGTGAACCAGGAGATGGACTTGAGCCGAAGTTGGATGCTTACCTGACTGAGCCACCCAGGACCCCCTCTAACATGTTTATTTTGTTTTGTTTTTGAACCATCCATTCTTCTGAGGATTACATAGAAGAGCACCTTTGTCCAGGCATAAAGAAGGCTTAGAACTGTGGCAATTTATTTTCATTTTGCTTTCCACTGATTCTGTTTCTTGAAAATACTTGCCTCCTAACTCTTAGAACCAAGAGCAAGCCACCTCTAGCAATTATTTCATTTTTATTTTGGGGAGGAGGGCTCCATTCCTGTCTGATTATTGAATCGAAACTTGGTTTGCTAACTGTACCCTGCTTCCACTAAGATCTAAACATACAGGCCTGGTTCCTGTTGTTATTGTAACTGAAATGGAACTAATCTCACTCATTTCTGTGTGGCTCAGCACTGCGGGTTAATATCTGTGAATGTTATTGCCAGTTACTATTGCTGGATTAGTTGGTGGTAAGTGCTATTTATTCTTTACCCTTTTTATTTCTCAAACACATTATATAATATACCTGAGAGGTGAAAATAAAAGACACTCCTGAAAGGAGAGGAGAAAGTCTGTAAAATCCAATAGCATGTGTAGTTACTACATATTCGATTGTTTCTATTTCACCTCTGAGTCTTTTGAGAATTACACAGAGGGAAATGAACATTTCATAAAATAACTTTATTAGTAGCTATGTTGTTCAAAAAAACTACACAAGAGCAACAACAACAAACTTAACAGCACTATGAACCCCTGGTCTCTCTTTACACTGGCTATCGTGTTCCAGGTCTGAAAGCAAGTGGTCTGGACTTCTCTGGATCCATGAGTGGTGGAAATTCCAGAGACTTGGGGCTGCAGGGTCTGTACCCAACTCTGGTTCCTTCTGTTTTAAATGAGTTGTTGCCTTGACTACATCCCATTAATCTGGTGATGGCTTGCCTTCTTCATGCTTTGAAAGAGTCATGGTTTGAGTTTCCTAATTCCATTTTCAAAATTAAAAATGAAGCAGAGTCCATAACCCCTTGGCTATTTGTCCAGACTTTGTGTGACGCATAAAAAGATATACTAATTTTTAAAGAAAAAAAAAGAGAGGATAGAGTTGGGGTGGAGAGAGATTTGTGGAAATAACTTCAAAGTTGTCTAAACTGAGTTGTAGAATGCTCCTCTGTCCCTATAAGATGTGTAGTAAAGGGACTACTTTTATCATTGCAAAATGTGTGTGAAATGATGGCAATTTTCATATGAGAAAAAAGAAATGGCAAGAAATAGCAGTGTACCTGACTGGGTTATATTAGTGTGTGATGATTCGTTGTTGTAGGCAGGGGTCCTTTAATGTTCTCCAATACACATTGGATCCAGGCCTGGCCAGGATGACAGCATTACTTCTTGAATGGATAGTCATTACTTTTAAATAAAATCTACATGCTCTGTGTCTGTTGGGGGTGCAGCTGTAACTGACCCATCATATGCCAGGCAGAGTGTCTGAGACCAAAGCACATTGGAAATAAGGCAGCACATTAGATTAGAGATGCTTGTAGAAGGTTTGGGAGGCACACATTGGATGCTGGTCATGACTGTGGCCAGGGGTGTGCAAAATGGACTTACTCCATTTCCAGCACCAGAATGCAGGGGGAAAAAGAAACTTTTATATTTAAATATGACAGTCTGACACTAGGAAAGACTTAGCATCTCTCTCCAGGGATGGCTTGGCCCATATAGCAGGTTATACAGGATGTTTGACATTTGCCAGAAAGAGAGAGAGAGATTGACAGAGAGATGGAGGTGGAGGGGAGGAAAAAAGGAATAGAAAAGAGAAAAAAACAAAGGTTGGATTTTGTTTCTGTGCATGTTTGTTTGTTTTTGGTTTGTCTGTTTTTTGCAGCAGAAAACTAATTGACCTGCATTAAATATTTAAATGTTTTACCTGTATACATCCTAATGAGTGAATGCCTTTCTGGATGAGGTAGGTGTACGGTACGTGGGCATGTTTCCCTGGATGCCATCTCCCTTGTGGGACACTCTCTTCTTCCTTTTCACCTCCATTCACCTGACAGCTCAGCTCATCTTTCTGGCAATAGAGAGACCATCAATAAACAGCAGACTGCCCATAAGTATAGGGAAAGATGGGGGGAGGTGGCAAATATGGAGTCACTAATGAGACAAGGCTGTGTGTGGAGTGACACAAATAGGAAAACTCCAGGTCTTTTCTACAGTCATGATTTCCTCAAATCCCCACTGTGTCACTGGGCATGGATGAGCACAGAGGAATTCCAGTTGCTACACTACTAGGCCCTTGAGATTCTGTGGTATAGATTTTGCTGATTGACTTTAACATATTCAGTTTGGCAATAATATTTGTGTAGTCCCTATTGTTATGTGTTTCTCCCAACTTTAAACAGTTTTAGTTTTATTCTCTTTCCAAGCAGTGTATACAATGCAAAAGGTATAAAGAAGTGAAAATAACCTCTAATCCTCCCACCAAGTGATAACCCATGTAATACTTTCATAGGTATCTTTCTAGCTATTTTTCTATGCATGTATATTTATAGGTACACACTAGCATAAACAAGCATGCATATGTTCTTTCAAAAATCCTGTTTTTTCATTTAGAAACATATCATGGCCAAATCCCCATGTCAATGACTATATTTTATGTCATTCTCTCAAATGACTTCTTAGTGTTAATTATAGGGTCTCTTTCCCATTATTACAAAGTACTGCTGGGTACATCTTTGCACATTTTATGACATATTTAAGATAAATTGCTATAAGTGGACTTGTTGATTTGAAGATTGTGAATGTTTGAAATTTGTTATGTGTTCTCATGTTGTCTTCTAGAAAGGTCTTGTTAACGGTATGTATCATGGATGCATCCATGGTAGATTTTTCTTTTTTTAAAGTAAAGCTTATATATATTTCCTGCCTTTCTATGGTACAGGAAAAATAGCTAATTACTATGTAAGACTCTTCTGGAATTAAAGGTCATAGTATAGACAGATGACCACTTTGTCAAATTAATAGTTTTTGTATCTTTTATAGTTCCTGGGTTTTAGTTATTATTTGCTGTTAAAAAGTAATATTGCAGATGGTCATTTCTTCAAGTTTCTTTGTGATTTTCAGTTGTAATTTTGTGATTTCAATCTAATGTTATGTGAGCATGGTGAATTTGGGGTAGGTTGTAGGCAGCATATATGTTAGATTAGCTTCAGAGTTTAAACTGCAAAACAACTAGATGATTCCTATAATAGACTATATAATGTGAATGCAAGACAGAGGCATTGAGTGGCTTATCTCCATTCCATCTTAAAACTGACCAGCAGCAGGCAGCATATGCATTCAGGCCATGCACCTGTGAAAGTGTATGCTGTGAAGACACATGCAGATATAGGTTAAAAGTTTCTTAGCCTGTTGCTAAGGAAACATATCCATAGTCTTATGAATAAACAAAAGAGAGGTGAACTGAGAATGTGGTGTGTGGATGGGAGGAGAGATGGAGAAGGAGTTTTTGTGACAGAAATGTATGGGACACATTAGCATAGGGTAGGGAAAATTAGGGACAGTAGCCACTTTTTGGAGACACCACCTTATCTAGGCTTTTTAGACATTAGCAAAATAATCAGATTAAGGCAAAAAAAAAAAACAAAACAAAAACAAAACAAAACAAAAAACCTGTGTAGTCCCACGAGCAAAACTGCAGCTCCAACACAAAACAAACAGTTGTATAAATTCAACCAGTTGGTTTTTAATGATTTCAGTGCATGTGTATTTGTATGGTTATGAGTTTGCATAGAGTTCATTGTTCAGTAGCGGGAAGACATACATCACACAGCCTGATACCTTGTATCGTCAAACTCAGTTCTTTAAACATGGAATCACAGCCAGCCCTTCCGGGTGCAAACATAAGGTGTGAGAACTAACCCAGCTCGGCTGCCGTTATCATCTGGTATCTGGGCCCTTCATTAATATTTATTGAGCAATAGACTGAGCATAGACCCCTCCATAACTCAGGGAACAAGTCCTATACTCAAAATAGTTTAATCTTGGCTTTTACTGTGTGAAAGCAAAACTTTTTTCATGTTTGCAAATACCAAAAAAACTGTGCCTTAAGGTAGACTATATGGCTTGAAAAGTTCATTTTTTTCTGAATTGAGAATGCATGTCTGTTCTAAAATAATCCTGTAGACAGTTTTGGCTCCTCTCCCTATCCGAATGGTCCTTTTTGAACTGTACCCCTAGGGATAATTTTCCTTTTCTCTCATTCTATCTTGTTTTCTTATGCAGAAGGAAGGGTTTAAAAAAATCCTATAATTAGGTGAGCACGTAATATGTGGCAAGCAATGTACTAATTACACATGTCAAATAATCCAATGCCATAGCCTGTTGTATCATCCAGCTCCAGAGGGGCTAAATTGTCTGAAGTTGTACTAATCCTTGGTGAGGAAAGATTCATATTCAGATTAGCATGACACCAAAGCTATGTGATTTTTCCCTGAGCTACTTTTGAAAGTAGCAGAGTTCTTGGGACTTCCTTTTTATTCTTGGCTTTATAGAAGTCACTGTTAGCAGAAATATGGCCCAGGGTGTTTGTAACAGTATGTCGTTCATACATTGTTATTCTTACCTCTTTGTGTCCGTTCTGTGCTCTGCATCATAAGGGGTGCAAGAAAACTATAACATCTTGGCCTTAGCCCTAGGAGAGCTTCTAGTCCAAATTGTATCACTTGATTGCCCCCAAATATAATATTAGGCAATACACATTCATAGCCAGGCCAGATGAGATGACACAAAAGAGAGGATTTTGTTTAAATATTAACTGCCTTCTCACAGAACAGTGGCAGGGAGAATTGGGATACCAGTTCTTCATGGTAGCCACAATTTAGTGAAAGGTGCCCCCCTCATATATGAAATAGTCCAAATATATGTTTAAGCGATCTCAACATATTTCAGAAGAAATCTTATGCTTTCACTAACCTGGAAAAAAAATAGAGCAGGGGATGTTTTCCTGGTTTAAAAACTTTCTTTTGAAGTTACTTGCCCTAATTTGAAATTTAAGCATCATAATGATAGTGATGACTGAACTTATTGAACACTCTAAACTCTATGCTAAGTACTTTGCTTGAGTTATCCAATGAGGTGTGTACCCATTTTACATATGAGGAAATTGAGACCTGGAAAAGTTGGATGATTTTCTCACAGTCTCAGAAAATTGTGGAGCCTGAACTCAAACACAGGTCTGTTTGATTACTTCATATATACTTTTCTTTAAAGAAGAGAACTGTCTCTTTATTTTTTTTTAATAGTTTATTGTCAAATTAGTTTCCACATAACACTCAGTGCTCATCCCCACAAGTGTCCTCCTCCATGCCCATCCCCCCTCCCCCCCACATCCATCAGTCCTCAGTTTTTGTCAGCATTCAAGAGTCTCTCATGGTTTGCCTCTCTCCCTTTCCCCCACCATTTCCGCCCTTCTTCTCCCCCTTGTTCCTCCGTCAAGTTCCTCCTAATCCTCCTATACGTGCAAACATATGATATTTGTCCTTCTCTGCCTGACTTATTTCGCTCAGCATAACACCCTCAAGGTCCATCCATGTTGCTACACATGGCCAGATTTCATTGTTTCTCATTGCCATGTAGTATTCCATGGTATAGATAAACCACATCTTCTTGATCCATTCATCTGTTGATGGACACTTAGGCTCTTTCCATGCTTTAGCTATTGTGGAGAGTGCTGCTATGAACATTGGGGTACATGTGCTCCTATGCATCAGCATTTCTCTTTAAAAATAACATTTGATTTTCATGTCTGCCTAAATGTACCTAACTGTGCACATAGGCTGCATGTGATATGAAGGCTCTTGCTGAGCAGTGTGCAGTGTCACACTGGACCCATCACTTGGATGGGTGATTAGACCCATCACTCTCCATGGTTCTTTTCTGGCCTGCCAGGATATTCCTTGCTTCTTATTTAATGCATAAGTCTCATCATTTATGTTCTTCCTCGGCTAGCCTGGCCGTGAGCATGCATTGTCTAATCAGGGGCAGAAAAGTAAAAGTCAAGGGATTAATTCCAGAAAGCTACTATGGGAAGGTGCAACCTGTAATGGAATAAAAGGTCCAGGACATGGTTGGGATTAAGACCATTTATGTCTTATCCCCATCGACTAGGGATTCCTTTGGAAATCATTTAGAGGTTGAACATCTAGAGACTGACCACAGAGCTGCTCAGTTTAAGAAACCATCCCTGAATATTCACTTTAGGTTAGGAGGAGAAAGTTAAAGGAGGAGAGATTGTTAGACTGCAGATGACAGCACTTTGTTGATGGACACTTGGAAGGGTATGAGATGGGTGCTGGACATTATAATTATTGTGATTCTGGAAGCCTTGTTGAGAGTTTTCAAGAAAAAGCAATTTCTTGAGGGGCACCTGGGTAACTCAGTCAGTTGAGTGTCTGACTTCAGCTCAGGTCATGATCTCACAGTTTGTTGGTTTGAGACCCATGTCGGGTTCTCTGCTGACAGTTCAGAGCCTGGAGCCTGCTTCTGATTCTCTGTCTCCCTCTCTGCCCATTTCCCTACACCTCAGAAATGAGTAAACATTAAAAAAATTTTTGAAAAGCAATTTTCTGACTACTTGCTATGTGCAAGGGGCTTTGTAGATAGACTTGCTAGTCCCCGATTCATAGGAAACCTAAAGTAATTAATAAATTCTAATATAAGTCAACCAGTATTATTAATTCATTCTAATTCAAATTAGCCAATACCAAAATAAAACAAAGAGTTGAGTACAGAGGCAAAGAAGACAAGGTAAAATCAGAGAGTATGCTCTGATTCTTCTTCTTACTTCATTTAATCAACTCTATCACTTTTACATTCACTCATACACTTATTGAGCACCTCTTTTGAGCACAGCACCACGATAATACAAACAAGATATGGACTAAAGGTGGAGAGAAACAAATAGAATGAGAATCCAAAGTAGTTGATCTTTCAGTAAGTAGGATCCAAGTACTCAAAGTGCTCACACAGGAGATGACTTTGGTCTGGATCTTGCTGGCTAGGGGCATTTCACATAATGGAGAGGAGCCAACAGTCAGCAGCCAATACCTTGTTGGAAGAAGAGCAAGAATTCCAATACAATGTGAATATAAGGCACATGGGAGGAGTTAGTGCTGGAGAAAGAACAAGGAATACGTTTCTGGAGGAGCTTAGAGGCTGACCTAGGGATTTTGGATTTTCCTAAAAGTTGCCAAAACCCCATGGAGATGTTTCAGCCAGGAAACGACTTGGTTTGTTTTTTTCAGGGCTCATCTGCCTTGTGTGTGAAGGACTGTCTGGACGTGGAAGATACTGGGGTGGCCTCTTTCCAGCTGTTATGAAGGGACTATCATCTCATTGAACTTGCAAACTCAGATTGTTCTGTTCTCCATTCACTCATAAAAGGTCACAGGTCTAGACTGTCTCTAGTCAGCTCTGGCCTCTTTTGGTATCAATCTAGATTACCCTTTCCCACGCTAATTTACCCTCTGTGGTACTTTCCTGAGGCCAGCTTCTCAATCTAAACTTTCACCTAGAAAAGGCATTGGGCCCATCTCCAGATCTTCTAAACTGGTTGGAACAAAAAGGAACAAGTAGTGGTAGGGAGGAACAGAGCTCCTCTGCCTCTGATGATTTAAACCCCTTCCAAGATGATGGAAGGAAAACATTAAGGACCAGATATGTTTTCAAAAATAGAGAACTCATAAAGTCATGGAATCTTGGAGCTGAAAGGGCCTCAGAAAACCAGTCTCTGGTTTTCAGCAGGATTCTAGAAAGAGTACAGGGCTTGAAATAGCCCGTTGTACCTATATCTATTTATGGGACTTGAGACAAATAACTTAGCATCTCAGAGCCTCAATAATACCCACCTCTCTAAATGAAATTAAGTATTATATGCAAAAATCCCATGTATAACATAGCTGTGATTTCAGAAACTGAGACACAGGCAAGTTAGTGGGCATATAAAAAGTTCTTTCACTGCTGTGGTTGGATTTCTTCACAGCCCTGACCTTTGAAACCCCAATGTGGCCTTCCTAAGTCTGTAAGCATTACCAGGCTGACACTATGCTTTTAATGAGATTGGCAAAATCTCTTCATGAGCCCTGTGTTCTCATGTTCCCTGAATTTTTAACATTTCTTGCTTTAAAGTATCTGATGCCATTGAACCCTGTCTGTCAGTCTTAGTTTTAGCAGTAAAGGCTCAGGTTGGATTTTACCTAGCAGTTCACAGTCTGTCTCAGGGGGTACCCTAACATCTTAAGTGTCTCCATGTCACCTGAAAGCCCTTTGTGTGTTTCTGGACTGAGTCCCAGTGTTTACCTCACTCGTGTGTTAGCATTTCAGTTTCTCTTACTGCTTTTTACTCAGTCATCAGAAAAGATGGTTGCCTGCTTGTTGACTCCTTATGAGAAACTGGGCAATAAAACAGATGATTCTCTTCACAGTTTGGGCCTTTTGCACATCAGCCTGATCTTCTTTTTCTGCTCCTGTACAGACCTACTTTTTCTTTCTCAAGCCATGGCCTGTTTGACATGAGATGTGTTCTTTGGTAAACCCAGTGGCTCCATTGCATCAAGGCAGGAAACATCCAAGACTCCAGTGAAAAGGATTAATTACAAGAATAGGAAAGTTATTACATACTCAGAATGGCTTTTTAATAAAAACTTACTGAGAGAAATTAATTTTTTCCTGATGAGTTTATTTGCTGCCTGGACAAGACTCATGTTTTGACTGTGCTTACAAAGCTCCTACTGTTGCCCATGGGCTACTGGAGTTGGCTATTGACGGCTGGACCTTATACAGGGAGTCCCGGTTTTGATTATCTAAAATCAGGAGAATAACTCCAAATATTTAGTTGTCCACAACAACATTCCCTTCAACTCTGCTCTGCTGCCTTTTCTGTTATGAGGACAGCAACAAAAACAGCACCAGTAACTAGAAATTACAGTTATGTGAATGAAGCTTTCCTAAAACATCATACCTATATTAAGTTTAATGTCTCCAGACAGCATATTTTATAATCTGAAGAAATCTAGGGATAGAAACTGCTGGTCAGAGCTGTGATAGGGGCCACTCAGACTGTGGGGACTTAATACCAAACAGTGGTTCTCAATAGAGTAGGATTTTGACATGCCTGGAAATGTTTTTGATTGTCTCAACTGGAGGGTGCTATTGGCATATGGTGGGTAGAAGCAAGGGATATGGCTAAACATCCTACAATGCACAGGTCAATCCCCCACAGCAAAGAGTTATCCAGCCCAAAATGTCATGAGTGTGGGGGTTGAGAAACTTTGAAGCCACATGATTTAAGTGGCCTTGCCTAGATTATTTATTCACTCATTTAGATAATTCTTTTATTTATTCATTCAAGAAATATTTTTTTAGCCCAGTGCTGGCTACTGGAGATTAAGACAACCAATAACATTTAGTCCCTCCTTTCTTTTTTTTTTAATTTTTTTTTTTTTTTTTTTTTTTTAATTTTTTTATTTTTATGAGAGCG
>NW_027530502.1:5022963-5085209 GCF_008692635.1 Crocuta crocuta
CTCCTTTTTTTTTTTTTTTAATTTTTTTATTTTTTTTTTTTTTAGCATTTATTCAGTTTTGAGAGACAGAGAATGAATGGGGAGGAGCAGAGAGAGAGGGAGACATGGAATCCGAAACAGGCTCTGAGCCGTCAGCACAGAGCCCGATGTGGGGCTCGAACCCACAAACCGTGAGATCATGACCTGAGCTGAAGTCGGATGCTTAACCCACTGAGCCACCCAGGCGCCCCTAGTCCCTCCTTTCAAGAAGCTCACAGTCTACAGGAGAACCAGACAGCAGTCAGATGATAATACAAACTGCACGCACGACTGTAAACGTGCTGTTTTGGTGAAGGAGATGGAGTCCAGGTGGGTGATGTCAGATAGGAGTTTCTGTGGGGAAGAAATGAGGGATCTGAATGCTACAGATAGAATCAGAGTTCAGAGGTGAGGATAGAACATCACCATCGGAACAGCACTCATGGTTTGTGTGTGTGGATTGCTCAGATCATTTACATTTCAATCCTGCATCTGCACTTACCAGCTGTGGGTCTTGGGCAAGAGGTTTATCCTGTGATACCTCAGTTTTCTCATCATTAAAATGGGAATGAGGATAGTAATATGGGGTTGATGTCATGATTAAATGTACTACATTTAATACATTAATACATGGGAAGTGCTTAGCTCAGCATCTAGCATGTAATAAATGCTTCATATGGTAATTGCTGTTTTTATTAGATAGAGCCCTTCTGGTCTTAGGAAGACAAACTGGGCTTTAGTCTTGAGAGGATACCTTCAGTTCATACCATCCAAGGGAATAATTTTTTTCAATCTTAACCCTTAAAAAATCCTATGTTAGCCCACTAGGAAGGTCAGGAAAAGTTATCTTTGATAACTTCCATGGAATGTCTCTTTTTGCACCTTGTCTTACAAAGGAAAGCACAGTTCTGTGTCCTGTGCTTGCATTTTGTTGCTTTGCTGTTTCCACACCTGCCTTCTAAGGCCTAGTCTACCCACCTGTTCTTGCTACATCATTATACCATGTGCTTTGCTGAGAAGGGAGCCTGCTGTGGTTCATCAAAGTCTATATCTCTCTCTAGACTGGGTGTTCTCAGCATATAGAGAAGGAAAGCTGTGGCTGCTTAATCCTTAGGCTGAATTATGGGCTGATATCACTGGTATCATTAAGGAACTGAGACTGAGAGGAGTTCACTCACTTGCCCGATTTATCTAACAAGTCAGTGAGTAAGTTGGGAACACATCTAGCCTCTAGTCTCCCTCTTCCATGCTTCTGCATTTCCCCTAGGGGAATGTTGGTGAATTATGCCTACATTTCGGGTCTTCAGTGTCTCATGCAATTATTTACTGTTTTTTGCAGTGGGAGGCTTACTCTGAACCTAAGTTGGTTCATAATTTTGATTCAGGCCTGCTGGGCATTTCTAAACTGGTAGGGTAGCTCTGCTAGAAGATTCTACCAGGAGAGAGAGAGCCTATTCTGAAGGAAAGAAGAATCTTGAAAAGTGTGACCTGGTAATGAAATTTCAGGATTATGGGGATAAGGAGCAGTCCCGAGAACAGAGTGGTGTCTGTCACTTTGTGTCCTTGAAGATGAATCTTCTCTAAGATCTAATTAGTTTAAATGGGAGTCCTGTGGTAAGGAAGGAAGCAGTGAGGAAAATTTAAAGATTTGTTTTAGGAAAAATTTAAAAAATTTTATGCCCAAGGAGCATAGCTATGCATCTACTTAACAGAATGTGAAATGAAACAGACCACTGAATGGTTTGGCATGTAGAGGTTTCTGGTGCCTCAGCTGAGGGGAAACATCTGTTCTGGGAGATTATGGCGGAGTGCCATTAGATGCCTGGGGAAAGATGGTGGAGAAGTAGGAATGTCTGCTAGAGTGGACATGAGACCTTTACGGCAGACTCCCTAGATATTCCTAATATTTCTGCAGGCAAGAGCCTATGAATTCTGATTTATAATGTAAGTCTATTGGTATGTGTAGGCCTGAGGAAATGCATGGTTTTTGAAATTTCACTAAGATTTTGGTACCTCAAAATGCTAACAAATACGGTGGTGTGTTACATTTTTCTTTCAAGCCTTCAAATTGGCATTTTCCCCTGGCATGCATTGTAGATTATTACTTTCAAAAGCCTGTAACACATTGCTAGAAATAATATGCTTATAGAACAGCCTGAACCCTAGGAGATGATCGTATCCTGTCATTTATGAATTACCTCAGTATCGGATGAGGCATTCACAGCAATCATAACACATTAATTTTAAACAATGTTCTATGTTTTAGACAGCAACTATATCCATATTGAGATAGTTTAAGTATAAATGACACCCACAGAAGTGTCAAGCAGAATACAACTGCCAAAATTATAAGACCATTGGCAAATGATGGCCTTAAAACGTTGAAAAGGAGCTTATCGAAAGTAATTCAAGATGTATAAGCAAAGATACATTTTGGAGTTCCATCTACACTTGGAATTCATTTATTCAGTATGTGGACTGCTTATGTCTACCTGGCATAGACTAGATAATAGATGATGGGAGTGTTGTGAAACTGCCTGGAGGAGATTGCTAAAGAGAGCAGTTATTTTCTACTGCTTAGCAAAACCATATCCAAATGTAGGAACTTAAAACAACAATTTCATTATCTATTATAATTCTGTGAGTTGACTGGGCTCAGCTGGGCAGTTCTCTCGGTGTCTGTCATGTGGTGAGAGAAGGTGGCTTGGACTGGATCATCCATTCACCACAGACATTGGCAAAGTTGGCTGGAAGGCTGAGACCTCTTTCTATCTCCATGTTCATCTCACTGTGCTTCTAGCTTGGGCTTCTTTAAATGGTCTTCTGATATCTGAATTTTAAGAGTTCAAGAGCAAAAGCTGCTAGGTCTCTTGAAGTCTTAGGCCTAGCTGGCACAGGGTTAACTGTTATCATATTCTGTTGTTTAAAACAAGTCACAGGGTCAGCACAGATTTAAAGGACTTCACACTGCTGTGAGTACTGGGAGGTGTGGTAAAGTGAGCTCTGTGCTTAGACAAAAACAGACAATAACTTAAGATACAGAAGCCAGAGGAGAGGGAGACATTTTAAAGTAAAGAAAAACTTGAAGGAGAGACTGTGGAATTTGTACCGAATGCTCTTCATTTTCTTGGGGTAGTTAGAAGAATGATTATTTACTTAGGGTTGAGAAGGGCAGAGTTAAGTTTGGCATGTGCTGTGGAAAATGGGAACTGTTTCCAAATAAAGGGATCTGGTATGCTGAGAAGCATTGGGCCCAGCTGATACTGGACTTAAAAGCATGTAGCAAGGCCCGTTGGCAGAGGTATATGGTTTTCTTTTATAGCACATTTGCAATCTGGGACAGAGACAATTCTGTAGTTCGGTCTTCATAAAGAAATAGGTTGTGAGTTTTTGGAGGTATGTGCCTCTTTCCTTTCTTCAGGAAACACTATGTGGAGACAGCTTGAGAATCTTGCAGGCATTACTTTCTTGGACCCTCCATGCATCTGCTGTCTCCAAAGGGAGTTTTCTTGCCTAGCACAGCTTCCTCCCCACAGGTGACTTTTTCCCAATGAACTCTGCATGGAAAACAAGGCTTATAGGACTCATTCTAGTTGAATTCAAGATGGAAAAGATACTTTAGAAGAAAATTTATTTCTGTAGTATTTCCATATCAATAATTACAATTTTTTTCTTTAGAAAGAGAAAACAAGTGCAAGTAGGTGAGATGGGCAGAGGGAGGGAGGAAGGGAGGAAAGGAAAGACAGAGAGAAGAGGGATGGAGGGAGGGAGGGGGGAGAGAGAGAAAGAGAGAGAGAGAGAGAAAGTGAGAGAGAGAGAGAGAGAGAGAGAGAGATAGAATGAATCCCAAGAAAGCTCCACACTGAGCATGAAATCTGATGTGGATCCCACGACTCTGGGATCATGACCTGAGCTGAAATCAAGAGTCAGATGCTCAACCAGGTGCCCCTCAATATTTACAAAATTTTTAAAAAAGTGTTTTTCTTATATAAGTAATGCATGTTCATTGAGCAAAAAGAAGAAAACGAAAAATTACTTTAATCTCAGAAATAATTGTGACAGTAATCTGATAGATTTCTTTTTTTCCTCTTCTGTATAAAAAAAAAAATGTAATAATAAACCGTGGGGCAGTGATTACACTTAGCACTAGCTACATGATTTTACACTTGGGCCAAGTGTAAAATTAAAATGTGGGGCTCCTCATTCTAATATTAAGAATTTCAAGATGCTTACAAAAGAACTTTCAACCAGTTTTGGGGCCCTTCTAAGTTTGGGACCTTGTGAATGATACAGGTTGCACACTCATGAAGTCAGCCCTACTTACCCCTAATCTCAAATATAAAGTTTACCAGCTGCAGGACTTTCTCCTTCCTTTCCTTCTGCTGGCCTTGAGGGCAGCTCTGGGGCTGCCAGAGTATTTGTAGCTGTAGGTGTAGCTGAAACCAGACCAAGGGACCCTCCTCAGGTTTCATCCTCAGCAACATGTAAAAATTAATAGTTTTCAGATATTTTCCATTTTCTCCTTTCAGTACATGCTACCCTCCCTTAGGCCTCATTTCCAAGGAAGCCTGGCCCTTGAAACCTGTTGAAATTTTCCCTGCTGGCTTTCGGGCTTATATGGAAACTGTGATTCCTTTCTCTTAATTTTTATCCTTTGTAATGGGAATGCCTACAGTGTCCCACCATTGTAATTTGGAAGCAGGAAGCAGATAACTTATTTTCTAAGTTTCACAGGTCCACAGAGGGAGAGTAATATGGCTCCAATATGGACTGTGCCCAGTCTCACCCCTATCTGATTGAGTTGATTTAGGAGATGAGATTGGGACGTTTTGAGTAGATTACATTTAGATAGGATTTTAGACTTAGAGTGGATGCTAGAATAGGTTAAGATTTTTAGATTTGGGGAGTAAATGTATTTTGCTCATGGGACAGATGTGAATTTTAAGGAGGCTAAGTTGAATTATGTCTCCCTGAAAGATTTTCTCCATTCTTAGCCCCTGGTGCCTGTGAATGTGACCTTATTTGGCAATATGATCTTTATAGATGTAATCAAGTTAAGATGAGGTCATACTGGCTTAATATGGGCCTTAATTTAATGACTGATGCTCTAATAGAGGGGATATTGGACACAGAGACACACAGGGAGGAATCTATGAGATGATGGAGTGAGGCAGAGATTGGAGTAATGCACTCCAAAGTAAGAAGCACCAAGAACGCTGTTATCCTTGAGAAGCTGGGAGAGAGATGTGAAATAGTTTCCAGAAGGGAGCAACCTTATCAACACCTTGATTTCAGAATTGTAGCCTTCAGAACAGTGAGAAAATAAGTCTAGAAGATTTTAAGAAGATGAGGACATGGTTTGGAAATTATCATTATAGCTAAGCATGGAAAATGGCTTTTAGGGGGTCAAGAGTGTCAGAAGAGACAGGTCACTACCTTTTGACTTCTTCACTGGTCCAGATAAGAGATATTGTTGACTCAGAAGGTGGTAGTGACAGAAATGATGACAGGTAGTTTGGCCCATAAACATTTTGAAGAAAGAGCTGACAGGACTTGCTAGTGGTTTGGAATGGCAGTAAAGGAAAGAGAGGAACCAAGAATGACTCCAAGGATCATGATGGAGCCCTAGGTCAGCGTGTGGGTTATTGAGTGAGGAGACTTGAGGAAGAACAGTTTGGGGGTTCTGAGGTTTCCAGGATTGAGCTCCTTACCAGAGCTCATGTGGAAATGTCAAGTAGTAAAGTCCTTTCCTCAGCTAGCCCAGAGGACAGCTGGGTGTCCAGAAACCTCAACAGCCTCCCAATGGGAGTTACCATGGGAGAGAGTCTGCCTGAAAATGGAGTCTAAAAAAAAGAGAACAATCTGATGACATTCTTTGAAATCCTGGATTTACCCATGCTTAACGTCTATGCTATCTCTTTAAGTTTTCATTACCGAAGTCAACAACTTCTCCCTTTTTTATTGCTTAAATTTATTAAATGAAGTTCCTGTCATTTGTCTCCAAAGAGACCTGTGTACAATAAGAAATAAAACTCAGTAAATAGTATAACAGAACAGATGACATAGCAAGGTGCTTTATAAATTGATAGACTTTCTTAAAACAAAGCCTAGAGTCTAGTTTCACCTGTTTCAGGGTGGGAGAGACACTTTGAAGTTGTATTAAGACAGAATTATGATATTAAAATATTATTAAGCAAAATTTTAAAAAACTCAATTCTTTCGTAAAAACAAGACTGAGGTAAGTTGTTCCTCTACTCTGCCTTGTTCCCCAAACTCTCTCCCATGACACTGCAGAGCTCTCTCCCCTACCATGGTCCCAGGGAAGCAGTCGATGTCCCAGGGTAACTACCTCTCTTTAAAGCGACTGTCTCTTCAGTTGCAGGCCTCTGAGCCTTTAGAGTTGGGTCTCATCTGTCCAAAGCTGGCTCATGCTTTTTCCCCAGATTCTGTAAGTTGCATCCTTGAAGCTTACAGACCTTCCCGACATGCACGGGAAGAACAGTGTGCCTCTCATTTCTGAGGCACTGCTGAAAAGGGAGAGCAGGGCCAGGTTGGAAGTATTGTTAGCTTTGCTTTATTAATAAAATAAGGTTAATGATTTATTCATAGCTGAGACAATGCCACTCTACTCTGGAGGACAGCACAGAACTGTTACATTCTAGACAAGCAGACAAGCAGCTGTTGTGGAAGAAATGGGAGCCATCTGAGAAACAGTCTTGGGCTGTTTCTGTGGGGCTGTGAGCAGATTTATCTGACCATATCAGAGCTCAGAGGCAATTATTTGTATACTGTGGGTGTTGTAGGATAAATGCTGGCAATGGAGGTCCCTGGAAAGATGTGCCCTTCCTTTTCCATTTCTCATCTAATGAGTGTTCACCTTCTTGCTTTATCCTTTTTTCCTCAGTACCCAGAAGATGGTTGAGTTTGTAATTCGAGATGTGTTATCTGGGGAATATCAGTATAATACATATCTGAACGTGATCGCTATCAAAGGGAGCTCATCCCAAGAAGCAGAAGAGAGAAATGGTATTTAGGGCTTTTCTGGTGCTACCCTGAGCATATACTGATTTTAAAGATGAAATCATTTAAAATTATATCTCTTCTTTCCCAAATCGACTGCAGAATTATTTTTATAAATAATGAAAAGAGGTTTAATACACTGCAGAATCCTGATAAATAACTGGGAGATATAGATATCGATATCTGTCTATCCAGATTTTTGTTTGCTTAATGCCAATTACCGTCATTGGTTCTTTGGTTAAGGACAGGGTAGATTACTATTAGTTCAAGTGTGTGTTGGGTGATTCTTTGGTTGATCTGGTTCAGAGAGCAAGGTAAGACAGGATTTGGCAATTTACAGAAAAACAAAAGCAATGGCACTCACTTCCCAGCAAACCAAACCAGGGTTGACCAGCATGGACAAAAGTCAGATATTTTTGCTGCCATGTTGCTGTTTTTGCTCTGTTGCCCCCTCTTTGAGCCTCCATGGCTTCTCCTGAGACTTCAGATTTACATCAAATGTCAGAGAGGAGAGCTGGAATTTTTTCCTGACTTAGAGGGGAGAAACAAAGCCATATTGTATTGAAGAAAATCTCCTTGTTGGTGTATATGCTTCCACACAGCAAGGCTTCCTGAGGGATTCCCCACCCCTCTACTCAGCTTCCTTGAGAAGAGATCAAATGTTTCAAAGCATTTCCACCTTTACTAAATTTTAATGCCTCTACTAGAATGAGACTTGCCCATTGGAAAAACAAAATCTATGTTTCTGGATACCACCAAAAATAAAAGTAATCCTCTAACAGTAGCACATTTAACTCCTCCACAACTACCAGCAGGAGCCAAAGAGTATAGTTTTTGCCCAATATATTAAGCCTTAGAAATGTCATAGAGTAATGATCACATTGGAAATCAGAATATGTTTACATATAATTCACAAAAGTCAGAGACCCCCTCTCAGAAGAATCAAAGAGGCTATCACCCAGATCCTTTGCTGTCATTTCTCCAGCTCCTGACCCCACCCTGCCCATTCCTTTCCTTTGCTCTTTTGCTGTTTCACCCTAAAAACCACCCACGAGAGTCCATGTGGGAGCCAGGAATGTAACCCTAGGATTTAGTTTCCCAGGCCATCAGGAGATAACACTGCCTATCAGCCAAAAAATAAAGCTTCCTGACTGCAGTTGCAGAAATTACAGCTAATTATATGCTCCATGCTTCCTGCAAAAGATATATATTTTAAGCTGCTGGGCTGACTTTCTCCCTTGGCTGTATTTAAAGGTTAGTTTCTGACCTGCTTCCTGGTTTAATGGAATAGTTTAAATATTACAAATCATTACTTGATTCTAATGACTTCTATCTCCCCTGGCACCTCACAAAATCCTTATCATGCCAGAGGAAATAGTTGGAAGGAATAGGGCAGTCTCCATGATAATAAACAGAATAACATGCCATAGGGTTGTAGACTTCAGGATCCCCGGCTTCTTGGGTGGTTGAAAGCATCTGGCCCTTGGCCTCACACTCCCGGCACCTGAGGCATGTGGCTAAGCAGCATGAACACCCTCTCCCCTGCCTCGCATGATTGTTCACTCTGCTTAATTGTCAGCTCCTGCTAAGAATATGTACCATCTCATTTTCCCAGAGATTCTGGAAGTGTTGAGCTTTGCTTGTGGCCAAGTGGGATAGCTAAATGTGCAGCATTTCCTTCTCTGATAGGCAAATGCTAGGGATGGTCTGAACCTACCTGTGCAGGTAGAGGCCTTTAATTGAATTGCAGTTTCCAATTTTAGTTCAGATTTGAATCAGAACAGTTTCACTTTGTGAGCAATTTTGTAGGCAAATAGTCTTACCCAACTTGGTGTGTGTACATGGATTGCCATTCTATATATATTCTATATAAAGTAACCAAAACACAGGTATGCAACAACAAAAGTGATTTTCTAGGCTTGAAATAAGAGATCACATGAAAAGTCCTTCTCCCTCCCTAGGAGCAAGAGGGAAGAGATTCAAGTCTCTTGATTCCAGTGAAGCAAAGACTAGCAAGGTAAGACCATAGAGAGATCTCTCAACATTGACAATTAAATTGCAGATTTCCGTGTCTGTTTAGCTGTTCGACAAAAATACCCATGGGGAAAATGAAAAATCCAACCACATGTACAGTTGATTTGTTTGTGTGGTTCCACACGTTCTGATTTCACCTTCACTGACTAGAAGATTAAAAACAAAGTGAGTAACCATTGAAGTATCAACCATGCATCAGAAATCTTGTTATGTGGAATTCTCTCACAGTATATTGAACTGCGAATAATGGAACTTCTGAAACAGTTGATAATCCATAATTATTTTTATAAAGGATAAACCCTGTGAATATATGAGTTTAACCTGCTGAATTGATGCGACTCAAGGGCCTAACTTATTCCATGACCTATTAAAAAATCTCTTATACTGCCCTATGCAGCTAATTCTGCCTTAGAAACTAATTTTTTCCCCCTCAGGAGGTTCCCCATTAAAATTCAAAAGTCCCTGAGAGAGGTAATTCACCTTAGGAAGGGCCAATTTATCAGTTTTTGAAGATGATGGGTAAGGCCAGGGTCTTAGTAAAACGAACTCAGTATCCATGACTTGAGAGAGGAGATGGTAGGTTGGAAACGGCCAACAGTGGTTGAAAGAGCTCCAAAGCAAGGCTGACTGTCTTTGCAGCATGCACAGTGTCAGGAGCTGTTTTCTTACAGGTCGTTAGCAAAAAAGGAGAAATGACCTTCCCCTGGCAGATGGAAGAGAGTAATTATTCCCAAATAGAAAGATATACCCACATGGAAAATTAAAAGTTATTTTGTGTGTGTATATATGTATATAATACTATACTAGTAGATTTAATATTTGGAGACTTTTATTTTTAAGGTTTTAAGATTTCTATTTGAGAGAGAGAGAGAGAGAACACCAAAATGGAAAAATAGGGCCTTTAGAGTCATTTTCTTTGAGGAAAGTTAAGTGAAACCAAAACTCTACTAGGAATAGATTTGAGGGTAGGTGAAAAAAAAAAAGGCAATTTTCAAGGAATACCACATTTAAAAAGATGACTGTCATGAAACTTGGTGTTTTGTTTTGTCCAAAGCAGAAGAAAGCACAGGGAACTGGGGAAATGTCAGCTGATTTTTCAGTGGGGAAAAACAAAATGTCTCACAAATTCTAGTTTGCTGTAAAAGGAGACACATCTGGTGGTACAGATATACAATGGAATACTACTTGACAATGAAAAAAAATGAAATCTTGCCATTTACAACAACATGGATGGAACTGGAGGGCATTATGCTAAGTGAAATAGATCAAAGACAGATATCATATGTTTTCACTCATATGTGGAATTTGAGAAACATAACAGAAGATCATAGGTGAAGGTAAGGAAAGATAAGTTATAAATACAGAGAGAAGCAAACCATAAGAAACTCTTAAATACAGAGAACAAAGAGAGTTGATGGGAATGGGGGTGTGGGGGAGGTGGATGATGGGCATTGAGAGCACTTGTTGGGGTGAGCACTGGGTGTTGTAATAAGTGATGAATCATGGGAATCTATTCCTGAAGCCAAGACTGCATGTTAGCTAACTTGACAATAAATTTAAAAAAAGAGACGCATCTGATGAGTGTTTCACAGATACTGCAGAAGGAAGATCTTTTTTTTTTTTANTGCAGAAGGAAGATCTTAACATAATATCTCTTTCAGTAAGATAGTTTATCACACTCAACAGAAATGACAGCAAAAGGGAAAAAAGGATGGGAAACCATTCTGGGGTGAGCAAAGGGTGACCAAGGATGGGAAAATCCAGTTTCACCAAATATTTATTCATCGTTATATAAACCTCAATTAGCTATCTTCAAATGCTAAATCTCTGCTGAAGAAAAGGAGCATTTGGAAATGTGACTTGGAAGCTGGTTGGTGTCAGTTATTTTGCTGCATTGTTGATTAATGTAATTGAAGTATATATTACAGAAACAGAAAAGGAAATGTGACTTCTTCAGGGACCCATTAATTTCTTAAGGATAAAATGTTTGAAGGTTCAAAGGCTTTGTTGAAGCTTATTTTAAATTTAAAATTTCCATTGCCAAGGGATTGATTACCATTCTTACGTTAGCTTTGTCAAACACCAAGTTGATCTCAATTCTTTCAAAGTTTTGTGGCACTTAACTGTTTTCAGAGCATTCTTTTAAAGAGAAGACTGTCTTACAAGTTCTCTCAAGGACAGACTTGCTTTCCCTTTATAAGAACAGCAAGATGAAAATTTCTAAAACCTTAAAAAGAGCAATTCCCACTCTCCCTATCTTTGGGACCTTGAAAGTCATTCCTGCAAGTCAGGTACAGCACCTCTTCATTCAAACACTTTCCCATATTAGTGTCTGTTTGGTTTTCCTTTGACTTTAAAACATCAACTTATTTGAGTATGTCTTTGCACTTTTGAAGCTTAGTAATGTTGTTTAGGGACTCCTCAGTAAGATTAAAGTTTTCTCCATCCCTCCACCCCAATGACTATATGTAGTTCTTTTTATAACTCTCTGCTGTCTTCCTCTGATCACTGTTTAAGGCAGTCTCATAAACAACAGCCTTCCAAAGTGAGCCAAGATATCCCAAGCACCAGTTTTTAGTTATGCTGTCCCAATAGTGAACTCTTTAGTTCAAGAAGTCAGACAGCAGCATTTCCGGCTCCTTGGAAACCCAGCCAAAAAGAAAACTATTATTTCACACAAGAACAAGGACAGGAAATATTCCATCAGGAAATCAGGGTTAAGATGGCACTGCCATCCATCCAGATGAATGTAGTCTGAGAGGACCGTGAGGCTATATTAGAAACAATAGCAGTGTGACCTAAGGCTTTGTCACGGGAAATCAATAATGAGATTGCTGGCACCCTAAGAGCAGTTCAACAGAAAATCTTTTTTCTTACAAGAATAAGGATATTTTCTCCTCAACAATTTTACTTTTCCCTACCTTTCTGATCCTGGTGCTACTGCAAGGTGTTGGGAGTATGGAGTTTAGCCAGCAGGGAGCGCCCTTTTGGACTGCCCCTCCTTTGGAGCTGTCTCTGAGGACACTGGGAAGTGTGGACAGACCTATAAGTTCAGACCTTGAGAACTGTCCTTCCTTAGCCTTACCCCAGCATTGATTCTATGTAGCTCTGAGAAAGTTTGGCTTCTGTTGATGAGAATGCACATTCTCCCATCTGGTGTGGGAGATTTTGCCTGAACAAACTGCCACTCAGACTTTATTTTCAGTGTCTTTTCTATTTGAGCCCAATTTTGGAGATGACTATCTAGATCCTATTCCAAATATCTTGAAGGCAGCAGCAGGCTGGGTCTGGGTAAAGAAGTGTGACTTTGAAGACACTGCCACCCNCAAGTTCTCCCACATTGGTGTATTCTAGGCCTGCTCCTTGTTCCAGACCTTTATCTTAGCCTTCCCCCTTCCAATCTAACTTATTCCAAGTGTGTGCTTCTGAATCCCACAACCCCAAAGAATTGGCAGGAGAATCTGGGCTGAAATGTCTTCAGTGGGCTCACAAACTCTGGTGATATTTGTATATTAACTAGCTGTCTACTCCTTGGTTAAAAATAGTGAGTTGTGAGTGAGTGGTGTGTGTGTGTGTGTGTGTGTGTGTGTGTGTGTAACTAGGTAAAACAGGTGGTGAGGACACCTGGAGACTGGGATGTGTGAGGAGCATTTTCCTATCGTGTTAGAGTAGGAGTGGGGCTAATCCACTGCATGGACATCCAAATGCCCAAAGATGGGTCCTTAATAAAGGCAATGAATATTGATGATGATGATGATGATATGGATTGAGGAGGAAGGGACGGAACTACCATGGGAACATTGATGCTAGAAGATATCCCCAGTGTTTGTCTGGTGGGCAGCATGGAGAAACATTTAAGGGGGCTAGGCTTTACCAACATGGTCAAGCTAAACACCCCCTTCCAGTACTGTGAGCATAGTAGGGAGGCTGAGCTGGCTTTCCCATAGGGAGTTCAGATGTTCTACGCTTTGCATCATTTTCAAATTTATAGGTGAGTTCCTCTATACCTAATGATGTAGAGACAACCTTGGCATTCTCTACTCTGTGAGGAGCTACAAGCAGAGGTGAGCGACCTCTGCTCAGTGTTTTTGATTAATAGTAAGAGGGTAGATGCATTGATGGGGACCTATTTTCCTCTCCCTGCTTCTTCAGTACTCAGCAAGCACAGACATACATCTTCATTCTAGGGTCAATCACTGTCCTAGGTATTCAGGGGAAGTGGTCCCTGCCAGGAGTTGGGGATATAGGTTGTATTATCACCAGGCAGATGGGAAAACAGGGTCAGAGAAGTTAAGTGACTCAGAACCAGGGTATGCTAAAGGATTTCATTAGATACTCAATTTGAGAATTTGAAAGCTAGATTTCAAATGGTTTTCAGTCATTTCTCCTTCGGGGGTGGCTACACAGAAACAACCCTATGATTCTCCTCTACCCCACTCTATTCTCCAGTAAATGGGTGGAGAATCCGAGCTGGAGTGGTTGTGACCATCTGGATCCTGTCAGTTTATTCAACCTTAATCACTCATTTCTCACTACCGTCCTGTACCACTGACCGATGGTAGTGGTGAATAAGATTGTGACTACAGCAGTCACAGCTACTACTTCTATCAGTATCACGTCTACTGATACTGAATTCGTCTAGGTGTCACTTTCTCTATGGAGTGCTACACAAACATCAACCCTGCAGGAGTCATTTTTACCACTGTAGTGTAGTATCGAGTATGAGCTTGTGAGTCAAACTGACCTGGATTTGAGTCACTATTATCATTATTTTACACATGAGGAAACTGAAGCACATAAAGTCTGTTATTTGACTGAGATCACATAGCTTGTAAGTAGGAAAACCATGCCGGAATTTGACTTGTTGCTATCTTACTCCAGAAATGACACTTAGGTCACTTTGGGATGCTATCTTCTCAAATTAATCCCAGCATTTACTGATAATAGGAACTATTTGTTAGGTACTTCCTGTGTGTCAGGAACTATATACCAAGCCTTATATGTACATTGTTTCATTGAATTATCTTCAATTATTCTTTATAATTACCTCCATCTTATGGAAGAGAGAAGGAGACCTGGAGAGATTTAATAACTTGCTCAGCATTTTACATCTACAAAGTAGTAGAACTCAAACTGGATTGCAGGAATGTCTGACTCTGAAACCCATTTTCTTAACCACTACGTATGCTGTCAGACAAGAGATTTAGAAAGGACTGATGGATTGGTGTCATATTCAAAATTTCCTTTCATCATCGGGTAGGAGTTTCCAATTAGAAAGCCGGGTTAACAGCACAGGTGAAACATACATACACAAACACAGCCCTTGTTAAGTCCCTTTTGAGGTAAAGGAGCTCTTTCAGATCATGTAGTCCAACTTCTTTGTTCAGAAAGTTGATGTTTTCATATCCCCGCCAAATGGAGATCTTATAACTAAAAAGGAAAGTTTCAGTCTACATTACTTAAAATGCATTTTTTCCCCTGAAATTTGATTTACTTCAAAGAGCAAAGATACCTAGTATCAGACTTGGATTGTTGATACAAATTGTTGATAAATGTAATGCTATTTTTAATTAGCCTTGACTTCCAAACTGTGCAGATTAACTGTGAGTGATAAGATTAATAGTTTTTTGTTTTTTGTTTTTACTGTGGTTTTCTATGTTCTCTACATTTCCCATGATATTAGGATATGATTGCCTTACAATTAGAAAAAAAGTGCTATTTTTAAAGAGAAATGACCCAAGTCAGATTTCATTGGTATTAAACAGTGAAGGGAAAACAGCATACCCCTCAGTTAAACAAACCTGGTTGTTGAATCCCTGCTCTATTCCTTATCATTTGTGGTGTTAGCCTCTTCTTACCCTCTCTTGAACCTCCATTTCCATCAGCTGATGAATGGTTTCACCTACCTTCCAAGACTGTGTGAGGCTTAAATGAGATACTGGTGTAAATCACTTGTTAAATCTCCTCCCTTCCTTTCCCCTTTATTCCTTTTACCAGTTAAAAATACAACTTGCAGGGGGTGAGGTCGGCTGGGTGGAAGGAAAATGTTATATTGACGTTCCTAAAAGCATTTGGCAAATGATGAATTACAAAGTCCTTAGGTTCTTTCTGCAGTGTCTTGGGGATAGCATTTAATGAACTCATAAACATAAAACAGACAAAAAGAAAATTGGACAAGAAGGAGGAGGAGGTAGCTGAGATACAGTAAGAAAACATTTCAAGAGTCTGTAGCTTTGTAATTTAAGTTCTCGTCTGCATCTCATTATCTTAATAATCCAAAACAACAGCCTTTCGATGCCTCACACAGAGGGAGGATGGGAAATAATTTCCTTGGACAAGGTCCCTGGCCTCTCTATCACATTAGATATTATTTCCAAATGTTGAGTGTCAAGGGAGTGTTTCACATTCTCCTAACCATTAAACCATTTGGCTCCCTTTGGGGGAAGGGATGAGTTTAGCAATCCACAGAGCAGCCTCCTGGGAACGACTTTTCTGGGCTTCCAGAGCTCCAACAGGAATACAGTGCAGCTTGTGGAGCCTCCATGAGAAGCACTTTATCCAAATCTGCATCCTCCTTTTGGAGTCTACAAACAAAACTCAGTTCATGGGGCCATGTAGGATTTATTTCATTTTTTTCTCCTGGTAAATTCAATATATTTTAAAAACTGCTTATTTTGAAATATTTCAAACTCACAAGGGGTACAGTGATAGTACAAAGGATCTAATGTACCTTTCACACAAATTCCTCAAATGTTAACATCTTCGTGCAGTTGCTTTATTATCTCTCTAATTATATGTGATTATTATCATTACTCTTATCTAAAATCATTTGAGAACAAAATTGCAGATATGATGCCTCTCTGCCCCTACATACTTCAGTGTTCTTTCTTAAAAACAAGGGCACTGTCTTACATAAACACAATAAAATTATTATGATTATGAAGTTAACACTGTTACTACACAATTAGCTGATCTTTAGACCTTATTCAAAACCATCATTTCTCCTTTCTGACAAAAGGATTCAATCCAGAAGCAGGCATTGTTTTTGGTCTCTAGTTTTCTTTCATCTTGAACTCTTCCTCTTTCTTTCTTGGTCTGTTAAGACCTTGACATTTTTGAAGAGTTTATACAGCATTGATTTTGTAGAATGGCCCTTAATTTGGATTTGTCTAATGTTTCCTCATAACTATTTTCAGGTTGTGCGTAATTGGGAGGAATATTATAGAAGACACGTTCACTTTTTCTCAATGTATGATATGAGGAAGCATCTGATGTAGACTTGTTCTATTCCACCATCCTAACTTTGATGCTACTGTTATCTTTGTAATAATACAAATCTTTTGAGGAGATACTTTGAGACTATTTAAATATTGTGTTTCTCCTCTAACTTCTACCCACTAGTTTCATCTTTAAAAATAGTTTGGAACCTGCTCCTTTTTGTAACTTTTGGCTAAAAATAACAAAAGCATACTATTAAAGTTCTTCTCCCCACAAAGCCACATGTAAGAAGCGTGCACTTCAAGGCAATGAGGCAGCCCCATGACAGGTCCTGGATTCCTGAAGATCGGACTTGTTCTCTCTGGGTGTCTCTGAAGCTCACTTCATCTTTAACAATTCCTTCCACTTCCCTGAGGAGATAACTCTTTCAGACAGTCCTCCAAGCTGGCGTTAGGACAAACTGGCCCCCTCCCCTGTCAGTCTCCAGAGAACCTCTTGTACCATCTTCTTCCCATTCTTGAGACTGCAGTCTGGTGTTTTGTTCTGGGAGCTTTTTGCAGAGCTTTTGTTTTCCCATATCTGTGGATCTCTTTATGATGGCTTCTTACTGCTTACTTAGAAATTGTTAATTTTTGCCTCTGACAGGGCCCTAAGCTTTGAGCTTCAGTTCTGAACTGGGAGACTGAAGTGGTGACCAGTTAGGAGGCTGTCAGATGGGCAAGAAACCACCCTGTGAGAGCTTAGCCTCTCTATTCCTTTGAAGACCCTGTGAAAATGCAAACAGCTTGAGAGTTGTCCCTTACTCTCTGCAGATACCTGTGCAAGAGGAGTCCCCACCCTGATTGCAAGTCTTCTCACTACTGTGCCAAGAGGAGCTCACCCTTCTCCTTCTCCCTCTGGTTCACCCCCTAGGAGAGCCCACCATTCTGTCTGACAGAACACACCTGTGGGGTAGCCTTTTCCTTTCAAATCTTGCCTTATTATTTAGAAACAAATGGGGGAAATCTTTTTAAAGAAAGAAATTGACCTTCTTTTCTGTCTTCCCAGGATCCACTGGGAAGATTTTAGGCTGCCATGGTCTACGGTACCTGCCATGGTCATTTAGATGGCCCAGACTGGAACTGCTGAGCTCAGCCGTGGCATTGGCAGCCACACTCCATTCCCGGGGAAGCTAAATGCATTCATTCTCTGTCTCTGTCTCTGTCTCTGTCTCTCTCTAACAAATCCATGAAATACAAGGAGGAGTTGGGTTTTCCCCCTATAAAATAGATTATTGAGATATAGTCTACATGCCATACGATTTGCCCAATTAAAGTGTACAGTTTAGTATTAGTATATTCAGAGTTGTGCAGCCATCATTACACTCAATTTTAGAATATTTATATTACTCCAAAAAAGAAACTCCATACCCATTAACAATAACTCTCAAGGGGTAGTTTTAAAAAATGCCAGACTCTGTCTCTTGAGCAATACTTGCCCATCATTTATTCTTTTCCTGGGCTTAACTGTTCAGTCACTGTCTTCCAGATGAGCTATGCTTGTGGTGGGTTCTCTGAGAAGACTCAATTAATTGATGGCAGCCATGCAGTTGGGTTTCCTTCCCTAGGGAGTACTACTCTGGACTTATGCTAGGTAAATTTTAATTTTGAATTTCTTCTTTTTTCCCTGGAGAATACCGAGTGGGTTATTCTTAGGAAATGACATGATTGTGGGAGTCATTTTTTTCCCTAGGATTCATGGTTTTAGTAGCACTTTTCATATATACAATATTATTTCTTTCTCCCAAACAACAATTCAAAGTAAAAATAACAATCAAATTCACTTATAAAGTGCTTTTTTTGTATCTGGCAATTCTAAGTGGTTCACATACATGCAGTAACTCATCTAATCCTTAGCCACCATATGAGAGAGGGCTCTGTTAAAATTAGCCAGAACTGTAGAGACTTTAAATGATGACAAGCTCAAGTTTGTAGAGCTAGTAAGGGCAGGGCTGAGATGTGAACATATGCCGTTTGATTCCAATTTGAACAATAAGCACGACTTTAATTGCCTACAGTATTCCCATTTCAGAAGCAAGGACTGAGGCTTTGAGAAGTTACATATTATGAGAGGAACTAGTTAGAACTTGCATACAAGTATTTGGACCCCAAGCCCAATGCTGTAATAAGGCAGCATGTCTCCATCAATGACTCAGTTTAATATCTTGCCAGGTACACAGAAGCAAGTTATTCAGGTAAACCCACCCACCCACCTTGACCAAAAACATGGGGTAGGGGAAGGAGGAGAGAAAATATTCCCTGTTGAAGCTTTATATCATTGAAGCTTCATATCATCGAACTAACCTCTTAGTTCCTGTGAGATTAATAGTGTGCAGAACTGTTACCAACATGTTACAAGGTTGGCTACACTTTTAGTGGAGCAGAAGTATTTTTTTTAGAGACAGAGAGCATGAGTGGGGGCAGGGCAGATGGAGAGAGGGTGAGGGGAGGGAGAAAGAAGGAGAGAATCTTAGGCAGGCTCCATGCTGATGTGGGGCTCAATTCTATGACCCTGGGATCATGACCTGAGCCCATATCGAGTCAGATGCTCAACTGACTGAGCTACCCATGTGCCCCGAGGAGTATTTTTAAAACCTATCTCCACAGACAGTTTTCCCTTCTCTCCTTTTGCCTCCCTTTGCAACCTCTCTTGATTTCTCTTTTTCATTGTTTTTTATTCACAAATAGGGAATGAAGCACATGGATTCAATAACCAAGGCAGTGATTCATGAAAACTTTCATCTAATCAGTAAGAGTAGTGGCAGGCCCAAGAACTCATTTTGGTTGTATATCATTTTAAGAGTTGACTCATGTGTCCTTTAGAAAGAAAATAATAAAATTTAAAAAGCAAAAGCCATCTTGGACCGGCCAACTGCAATGATTGGTTACACAGAAGAGATCCATGGAATTCTGAAGCCATTTGGGTTTTGTTATATGTGCTGAAATAGCACCAACTGTTATCTCTACTGCTTTAAATGGCTTAATGACTTCTGGATAAGTCTTCAGAGTTAAATGGTTAAGTCACCAAATGCTCCATAAAATAATTATGCAGACAATTTTCTGGCTAATTATCTAACATGAACAGAAGTACACAGCTGCTAAGATATATAATTGCTGTTTCATCAGGGCTGGCTATTGTATTTACATAATTCCTTTACTGATCTTGGTGTGGTTTGGTAGGAGGCCACTAATATAATATGTCACAAAATGAACAAGTTAAAGTGACAGTTCTAGTTTCAGCTAGTGACTTACTTTGATTTTTTTTTTTTAAGGCAATGGATTAGGGCCTTGAAATCCATTAATAATGGACAAACATATAACTAGTATGTACATATGTACAGCGTATCTAAGTCTTGGATGTGGGTATTTAAATTGTTTAGTATGGGTAAAGGTTAATATTTTAACTTACTGGGTATGTAATATACATATAGAAAAGTACACGTATCATAATTATACAGTTTATAAGCGAACAATCTCATATAAGCAGCACTCAAAGCAAAATAAGATCGAATATCTCTGGGACCCCAGAAGCTTCATTTGTCTCCCTTCCAATTTCTCCCTCCAAGGGTAGCTACTATCCTGACTTTTATCAGCAGAGATGAATTGTACCTGTTATATACTAAATTTGAATGAAATCATACAGTGTGACATACACTTTTGTGCCGAGCTGCTTTCATGTTTGTAAAATTCATCTGTATTGTTGCAGTTTGTCCATTCTCATTATTGTACAGTATCCCATTGGGTGAATACACTACCGTCTGTTTATCATTCTACTGTTGATAGGTGTTTTAACAGTTTCTAGTTTGGGGATGTTATAAATAAAACTGATAGTAAACATTTTGCACATATCTTGGTAAATGCATTCACACATTTCACAAGTTTGCTTGTAAACTGTACAGTTTTGATACGTATGCTTTTCTATATGTATATTATATATCCAATAAGTTAAAATATTAACCTTTACCCATACTACACAATTTAAATATACACGTCCAAGACTTAGGTACACTATACATATGTATGTCCTAGTTACATGCTTGTCCATTATGGATGTATTTCAAGGCCCTAATCCATTTTTCACATTTCCACATTTCACTTAGGTCTATAGTATGTACACGGGAAGTTCTGGGTTGTAGAGTGTGTATACTGCCAAATAGTTTCCTTGAACAGCTATACCAGTTTGCACTCCTACGAGCACTAGAAGAAAACACTATGGATGAATGTAATGAAAAATTTTAACTGATGCCTGCTAAATTTCAAAGGGCCTTGCAGAGTAAGGAAAAGAGAACAATAGATCCAATGGAAAGGACCCCAGTAATATGGCCTCAGGAGGAAAGGTTAGGATTAGAGGAAGCAGTCATATTCAAGGTCATCTTGTAGGTAGGAAGAGGCTCTGTGGATGTTTATCATCCAGTGTTCTGTAGCACACAGCATGGTCCTAGACAGTCATCTCAGGCCTTTCTCCCTTTCCTCTTCAGTCGATGTAGCACATGCTCAAGGGCCTCTCAGTGTCTGAAGACCCACTGTGGAATCTTGGGGATGCCCTCCCTCTTAATATGTCTGCCCGTGCTAGGGTATACATATGCTTAACACTGGTATCTGGAGAATGAGGGATGAGAAGTAAGAGCATGCAAAGAGAAATCAGAGAACAGAGTCAAAGTCTGAGTTCAATCCAGCTATCTGGTTGTGTAACTTAAGCAAGTGACTCAGATTACTTCCCAGCTTTGGTTGCCTCAGCTGCAAAAAATGAAGACAGCAATTCTTAATTCACTGGGTTTCTTTGACGATCAGATGAATTAAAACAATGTATGTAGAAATGCTTTGGAAACTTTAAAAAGCAAACCTTGGCTATCTTTTTTATAGGGTATTATTATTAATAATCAGAGTGTCATTTTAAAGTAAAAATATCTCTAAGAAGTGATATCTGTTCCATTTTTCTATTCAAATGATAACATTCACATTTATGGGCAAAAAAAATCCTTCCCAGCAATGTTGACAGGAATAACTGACAAGAATGTTGGAAATAAGAGCATTTTCCAGGATTCCCCAGGATTCATTACTTCACTCATCCAGACTTGCATCCATTAATTAACTAGTTTAACATATATTTATTGAGGAGTCTCTTGTTTTAGGGCAGTTCTAGGCAGAGATTCACAATAGAATTCAAAGATAGACTTTCAAGGGATCCCTGAGTCTCTTGATTTTGTATGGAAGGGAATGTAGGCATTGACTTCTGCTCTCAGATTCTCATGGAACTCTGTAAACCTCCCCTCTTCCAAAAAAGGTGAAGGAGCACTGTTTTGGGGGATTTGTGGAATAAAAGAATACGAAACTTTGTAAAATAATGTGTGATTATACAAGAACTGCAAAATAAACTGACAGTAGACTTCTCATTAGGAATAATATCACAGAAAAACAGAATAAAATCTTCAAGATCCTGAGAGGAAATAAGTGTTAATTTAGAATAATATACCAAGATTGGTTATTATTTGGTGTAGGGTGAAATAAAAACAAAAAACATTTTCAGAGAAACTGAGATTGGGAGAGTTTACCAACTTTAGACCCATGCCAAAACAACTATCAATGAATATCCTTCAAAAAAATAGGAATTTTGAGATCTAAGTAAAAAAAGGAACAAGGAATGATGAGCAAAGAAATTTGTAAACATGTTTGTAAATTTAAAGAAGCACTGTTTTTTTCTTTTTTAAAGAAAAGGTCAATTAGGGAGTTGTTCAATTAATAAACTAAAATGATAGATGACAACATGTACAAAGAAAGTGGGAGAGACTGAAATTATAGACTTCATATTCATGATATTATTTTGGAGGAAGATAGAGATAGACTTATTCTAGACTTTGAGCAAATAAATTTAAGAGTAACACTCAAAGTGTGGCGCCTGGGTGGCTCAGTTGGTTGAGCATCCGACTTCAGCTCAGGTCATGATCTCACCGTAGGCGGGTTCGAGCCCCGCATCGGGCGCTGTGCTGAAAGCTCAGAGTCTGGAGCCTGCTTCAGATTCTGTGTCTCCCTCTCTCACTGATCCTCCTCTGCTCACTCTCTATCTGTCTCTCAAAATAAAGACAAAAATTTAAAAAAAAAGAGTAACACTCAAAGAATAGGAAAAAGAAAAGATGTATAATTTTAAAAAGTACATATAAAAGAAAGGATTAGAAAACACTAGAGTAATAAGCAAGGAGGAGAAAAAAGCAAAGACATAATAAAGAGAAAAATAGTAGAAAAAGTCTTAGATGTATTAGTAAGCTCATTAAATGTAGACTAAGATTATTTTTAAGAAACACAATCCATGTATGTACTGTTTACAAGAGATCCACCTAAAACATGAGGATGCTTATAGATTGAAAGGGATGGGAAACGATAAAACAGATAAAGACTGATATTGCTTGAGAAGGAGTATTAAGGCAAAAAAGCATGCTTTGGAATAAAGAAGGTCGCAATTTAATGACTGAAGAGCAGTTCACAAGGAAACAATGGTAATGCTGAATGTGTGTTCCGAACAAGACAGCCTCCTGACTTAAAAATAAATTTGACAAATTTATCTTAAAGGGAACTACTTTGGCAAGGCTCTTTGATAAACTGATGAAAAAAATAAAAATTTGGTAAGGATAGGGATATTTTAAACTACATAAGTAACAGGCCAGCTTAAAGGAGTCCTGTGTAGAAGCCTATATTCCTCAAATAAAGAATTCACCTTTTTTTTTTTTAGTACACATTGAAAACATTGACCACAAGAGAAGCCCTAAGAGATACCAATAATACCAAACACATTCTCTTTCTACAACACAATAATATTAGACATCAACAACAAAAAAGTGTCCCTCAAGCCCGTATATTTGGACATGAAAATAATCTTATAAATATTCATGTATCAGAGAAGAAATAATAATGGAACTTATGAAATATTTAGAACTGAATGACCACAAAACACTACCTAGAAAAACTTGTGGGTTGCCAGCATGGCCTTAAATTTGCATTTATTAAAACAGTATGGTAACTATGATGATAAAGCTAGACAAGGATGTTGTGGAGGAGAAGAAGATCAGAGGAAGTTTCTAAAGGAGGAATGTCTGATCTGAGACCTAAAAGATAGGAAATAAGAACTAGAGAACATTCTTGAAAAATATTCAGTGGCAAATTATATGAAGAAGGAGCTATTTTGTGCTAAAGATAGTTATACTGATTTGTTGGAGCTTTGTTTTAGACATACATTCTGAGTTTTGTTATATAATTCCTTTAAAAGAAAAACAGAAGATGAGTGAAGTGATAAACCTTTAATTGGATTGGCTGTTTATAGCACAGGATAATCATTTGAGAGTTACAAAGAGTTTGGAGCAGTTTTGTACATCATTAGATGGTAATCCTTAAACCAGGGCTAGGAAAATGGTCCCTGAAAAAAGAGACTGTGAAGGAATTGAGATAAATGAAATCAAAATTGTATATTGGGGTCCCAATTCCTTCAGGGGAAGAATAGCTTGTATTGAGACTAGTGCTCTTAGAAGGGAGTTTGTCCCCTGAGGAGATTACCAGGCTGCATGCTACATGGAATGCTAGAACTCAAGCAGAAAAAAAATCAGGGTTTTGTTTTTGGCCTGAAGGGACTGAGAACAGAGTGTGGGCTAGACAGAATGGCTGGAAATTGAGGATGGGAATCCCAGAAAGGAAGAAGCCATGGCGAGGAGGGGCCCAAATTCTGCATATAAACTCCATTTAAATCCTTAACTAACTTATGAGCAGTATAGGCATGAGTGGGATTCCAGATATCCCAATGAGAAAATGACATCTCGGTGACTGAAAGAGATGAAGGAAGATTATAGCAGTTGGCACCACAGAGGAAACAGTTCGGAGATTGAATCTTGAAAAGTTGCAAGAGCCTGGTAAACTTTTTGGACTTCCCATTGAAATAACCAGAGAAACCTTAAGAGTAAAGAACACATAACTAATGTGTTTGCCCCAGAACTAAGGAAAAAGGAAAACTTGATCCAGTAAGGATAAAACCATGCCTCCAGAAGTTAATGGTGACCTGTTATTAATTTGACTGCTTGCTTAAACAAGCAAGATCAGAAGATCACAGAATAATCTGTATGATATATAATTTCAATAATTAAAAATTACTAGACATGAAAACATTTTTTTATTGTGATGCATAGTCAAGAGAAAAATCATTTAGAAACAGATGAACTAGTGACCCAGCTATTGGAATTAGGAGGTAGGAATTTTAGGAAAGGTTTAAAGACTGAAAAGGAACCAAATTGAAATCCTAAAACTAAAAAATACAGTATCTGACATTTTTTAAAAATCATTAAATTCAATCAACAGTATATAAAGAAAACAGAAAAAAAGTATCAGGGAACGTGAAGGCAAATCAATAGAAATTATCCAAAATGAAATGTAGAGAGAAATAACATTGGGAGAAAAATTAAGTCTCAATGATATGTGGGTCAGTATTAGGTGACCTCATCTAGGTTTAAATTGATTTCCAGAAGGAGATGAGACAAAGAATAGAGAAAAAATGGTTAAATAATGGTTCAGTATTTTTAAAGTTGATTAAAAAATAAGCCCAGCATCCCATGGATCAAAGATGTTTAATGAGCCCCAGTAGATTAATATTAACCCCAGCAGGATAAATATAAAGATAACCACATCATAGACAAGCTGCTGAAAACCAATGATAAAGAAAAAAATCTTAACACAGAGAAGATGGCTCATTAAATATGGAGGACAATGGTTACAATAAATGCCAACTTCAAAAGCAATGGAAGCCAGAAGACAGTGGAATGACAAATTTAAAATTTATCATCTAAAATTTTATATCTAGTGAAATGCCTTTAAAAATTAAAATGAAATAGAAACATTTTTAGACAGGTAAAAGTTGAGAACATTTGCACCAGCAAAACTGACTACAAAAACTGTTAATGGTTCTAAATGTCTAAAACTTAAAAAAAATTTTTTTAATCTAAAAGTGCTAAAAATTCTTGAAAGGAGAAATGATAGAAGTTGGTAATTTACATATACAGGAAGAAAGGGTATGAATAATGGGAAATATGTGAGGAATTATAAAATACTATTTTTTCTTTTTAAAACCTCTTTATAAGCCAACTGGTAATTAAAGCAAATAATTTATTGCAGAAGGTTATATGTAGGAATAAAATATATGAAAAGAATAGCACAAAATAAGGGCCAGGGGATAAGTGGAATTGTACTCTTGTAAAGTATTTATATTATCCATAAAGTAGTACAATATTAACTCAACATAGACTTGATGGATTGAGCATGTGTAATTCCTAGAAAAATATATAAAGAGGCATAGATAAAAAGTCAATAGAGAAGATTATGGAATGAAATGCTAAAATATCCTTGACTACCAAAGAAACAAAGAAAAAAAAGGGGGAGAAAGATGGTAGGCTTAAACCCAATTATAAATAGTTAAATGAACTGTAGATGGATTAAGAATTACAGTTAAGAGGCAGAGATTGTTAGACTGGGAAAAACAAAGGAATACAACAACCAATATCCACAAAAATGCTTTAAATATAGAGATACAGGGTTGAAAGTTAGAGTGGAAAAAGATATACCATGTGCATCCTAAGTATAAGAAAGTTGGTAGCTCTATTAATATCAGATAAAGTTGACTTCAAGATAGATTATTACCAGAGGTAAAGGTCATTTCATAATGATAAAAATAACCAATTCATCCAGAGACCCAACAATGGTAAATATGTAAGCATCTAGTAATTAAACTGCATATAAAATTGATTAGCAAAGTTGTCCCCTATTTTTTTGTGGGAGAGCTCCTGTCCTTTCTGTGGCTGCTGTGTACTAAGAAATGATGTGAGGATAGAAATGTTTTAAATAGTGTTTACAGGGAGTATAATTGTATATGCAATGTAGCTAAATGGTATGTTTCTTTCTACCATGGGACTATATTTGGATTTCAGGTGGTAATTGTTTGTTCTTTTTTAACTTGAAAATGAAAAGCATTACTGTTTTTATGGATGTAACCTTAAGTTCATGAACTATATTTAGGCATCTTCTTTTCAGACTTCTCTAGCCAGGAGTTGTGACTTTGAAAATAAGCTCGGTCAACAGCCCAAGGTAGTCTATGTCATAGCCATAGTGTACCCTGTGGTGAAGCCATTCCTTTGGTGGTTCTTTTTGAATCTTAGGCTACAAATGGTTCCACAGATTGCTGAAATCCTGGCATAAAAGCAGAGATAGTAATCAGCATGCAGTCATGTTGCTCCAGCATGATGACTATCACACTCATGACAACGCATTGAGCCATCCCACTATTCATTTCCCAAAGTTTCATTTGCCATGGACTTGTTTAGGATGCAGAATTAATTGCACATTATAGGAAGACTCTTCTATTAACCCAACAAAATGAACAATAGTCCATTAGGAAAGTTTCCAGATTTCATGAACATAAAAATTACCTGCAGAGGTTGCTAAAGTGCAGAGTCCAGGTCTGTTCCCCAGAGAATCAAATTTATGGTCTGCAGTGGGACCTAAGAATCTAAACTTTTAGCAAATTTTCTATGGACGTGGACCTCAACTACACTTTGAGAAACACTGGTTTAGTGTCAACAAAACATAGATGGCACATGTCTTTCACCATCTGCTTATATCCCAGCCATGATGAGCTCACCACCTCACGAAGCAGCCCATTCCATTTTAGCAAGTTCACCTTGTTCTGAGCCTAAGTCTACCTGTGACTCCTTTATCTTCAGGCTCTTTCCTCTGGAGCTACAGAGAAGTGGTGAAATATTTCTCCTATTGTGATGGACCTTTATGTTTTGTTTATATAGTCATTGGGTCTGCTTAATAAATATTTTTGTTTTGCAAGTTAAATACTACCAGTTATTTCAACAGTTTCTAAAATGGTGTGATATTTAGATACATCACCCATCTTTATGTTTGTAGCTTGTGTTTAAAATGGAATATCAGAGCTGAAAAACCTCCTTCAATTTACCCTCATAATTACAAAGTGAAGTGAGGGTCATTACCTTTCCTGATTTGCTTTCATGGTTTTTGTTTGGTTTTAAAAATATTTAGCAGGTAGTATAGTTCAGCCAACTTTATCTTTTTAAAAAGTACCTGGGNATTAATTTTTTTTTAAAGTACCTTGGCTATTTAGTACCATTGCATTTTCATATATATCATAATGAGCTTTACAGGCTGTCCAAAAGAGCCTGATGGAATTTCTTGGTTTGCATTGAATCTAGAAATCAATTTAGGTAAAACTGACATTTTAATAATATTGATTCATGGACACATTATAGCTCTCCAAGTGTTTAAGTCTTCTTTAGTCTCATTCTACCATGTTTCATGTTTTGTGAAGTTGATCCCAAAATATTCGTATTTTGATGTTACTGAAAATTTTAAAATTAAAGTTCTGTTTTTGCTAGTACATTGACATACAATTAATTTTTATATATTATGTCTTATAACTGTTCTAAACTCGCTTATTAAAGTTTTTTTGTAGATTCCATAGGGTTTTCTAGTTAGATTGTAATGTCACCTGTGAATAAAGACAGATTTATTTCTTCCTTTCCAATCTGTGTGCCTTAAATTTTTTTTTTTTTTGCCTTATTTAACTGACAGGAACTTCTGGTACAATACTGAGTAGAAGTAGAAAGAATGGACATCCATGCCCTTTTTCTGATCTTAGAGGGAAAACAGTCAGATTTTCATGATTTGGTATGATGTTGCTTGTAGATATTTTGTAGATGCACTATAAAAGGTTGAAGAAACACCCATCGAGTCCTACTTGCTGAGTTGACTTGGTTTGGTTTCAAATCAAGAATGGAGCAGGAATCAGTATTCTTTTTCTAAAGGGACAAACAGTATTTTAGGCTTTCTGAGACATACATTGTTTCTGTCATATATTCTTGATTATTTTTATTTATTTTTTTTGTACAAGCCTTTTAAAATTAAAAAAAATAACTTGTAGGCCATAAACCATAGTTTGCTAATCCCAGATGTGGAAGTTTGTTATACCTACAGTTCTCACAACTCACAGTAGGGGACAGTGGTATCAAATTGTCAAGCCTCCAAATCCTCTGTTTTGGAACAAGAGAGATGAAATGGATTGACAACCTAAGCTTTGTCTTTAAATATATTACATTTCATTAAAGTATTCCCATAAAGAGATAGTAATCTCTATTTGCCTATGTTGACTTATAGTATTGAGAGAGATGATAAGTGAGAAAAGATGTAAATACTGTAAGTAATTGAAAATTAGAATGCCTTTACCTTTTGCTCATCTACAAACTTTCCAGTCCTCAAAGAGTAACACATTTTGTTCTCTGTTGGTCTAATGGGCCAGCCACTAATGCACACAATTCTTACAGCCCCGTTGCACTTGAAAATCTGAATGTTAGAATATTAATCTACACTCACAAACCAAATAAAGAAAGTTGAGTCTTCTGAGACCTCTTGGTCTCCTACTGTCTCTGTCTATTGTGCTCTTCAGGGAAGACTTTCTTTGCTATATCCATTTATTGCATAATTAGAACAAAAAAAATCCCACAGAACATAAAATTTACATTTTCTTCTATGATTTCATAGTTGAAAAACTACTTTGAGCAGAACTAGTTTCAGCTCTACAAATATTGTTACCAGAACAAGAAAGTTTTAAATTTAGTTTCATACCACAATTTCTTTTAAAATTAGTATTATTATTTTAAATTATCATTCCTTAATCATTCCTTAAATTTGAGTTTCTTTCCATTTGATATGCATTTCTATGAATTTTAACACATGTATAGATTATGTAGCCACCACCATAAGCAGCATACAGAACAGTTCCGTCATCCCCCCAAAGCTCTCCATGCTATCCATTTATAGTCACACTTTCTCCTACCCTTAACCACTGATCTGTTCTCCATCATAGTAGTCTTTTCAAGAATGTCATGTAGGGACACCAGGGTGGCTCAGGCAGTTAAGCATCTGACTGTTGATTTCGGCTCGGGTCATGATCTGAACCTGTGTTGGGTTCTGTGCTGACAATTCGGAGCCTACTTGGGATTCTCTCTTCTTCTGTCTCTCCCACATGCTGCTATCTCTCTCCCCCTCTCAAAATAAATAAATAAACTTTAAAAAAAAAAAGGTCACGTAAATAGAATCATATAGTCTATAACCTTTTTGAAATGGTTTCTTTTGCTCAGTGTGCTGTCTTTGAGATTCATCCAACTTGTTGCATGTATCAAATAGTCTATTCCTTTTTATTGCTGAGTAGCAGAGTTATTACAATTCCTTTAGGCATTCATCTGCTGAAAGAAAGAACATTTGGGTGATTTTCAGGCCGTGATTGTTATTAGTAAAACAGCTATGAGCTTTTTTTTTTTAATAAAGATCTTTGTATGAATATGTTTTCATTTCTCTCAGTACCCAGGAGTAAAAGAACTGAGTCATATGTTAACTTGAAAAGAAACTGCCAAGACCACCTTCTGTAGTGGTTGTATCATTTTGCATTCCCACAAGCAATGTATGAGAATCTCAATTGCTCTGTGTCTTTGTCAGCACTTGTTATTCGAAGTATTTGTATTTAGCCATCCTAACAGGTATATAGCAGTATTGAATTGTGATTTGAATATGCATTTCCTTAGTGGATAATAACGTTTAACATCTTTCATGTGCTTATTTATCATCCTTATATCTTTAAAAAATTTTTTTTCAACGTTTATTTATTTTTGAGAGACAGAAGGAAACCACACTAGCAGGGGAGGGGCAGAGAGAGAAGGAGACACAGAATCTGAAGCAGGCTCTGGATTCCAAGTTGTCAGCACAGAGCCCCGCATGGAGTTTGAACTCAAAAACTGTGAGATAATGAGCTGAGTTCAAGTCAGATGCTTAACCAACTGAGCCATCCAAGCACCCCTACCATTCTTATATCCTTTAGTGAAGTGTCTGTTGAACTTCTTTACCCATTTTTAATTTGAGTTTCTGTTGTCTTTTTATTGAGTTTTGAGGTTGTTTATATATGCCAGATACAAGTCCTTTGTCAGATACGTGATATGCAAATATTTTTTCCCAGCCTGCAATTTGCCTTTTTATTTTCTTGGCAGTGTCTTTGACAAAGCAGAAGTTACAAATTTTGGTGAAGACTAGTTTATCACGTTTTTATTATATGGATGGTGTATTATTGGTGTCATTTGTAAGAACTTAGCATTTACTTCCAGGTCATGAAGATTTTGTCTTATATATTCTTCTCAAAGTTTAGTAGTTTTATGTTTCACATTTAAATCTATGATCCATTTTGCATAATGGTGTGAGGTTTGGGTCAAGTTCATATTTTCACATATGAAAGGCCAATTGTCCCATACCATCTTTTGAAAAGGTTATCATTCCTCCATTGAATTGCTTTTGTCAGTTAATTTTGTCAGAAATCCAATAGCCATATTTGTATATGTCTATTTCTGGACTCTATTTTGTTCACTTGATCCAAGTGTATCTATCTCCTTGCCAATTCCAAACCATCTTAATTGCTGTAGTTTTGTTTTGTTTTGTTTTTAACGTTTATTTTTGAGAGACTGAGATTGAGCATGAGCAAGAGAGGGAGGGAGACACAGAATCCAAAGCAGACTCCAGGCTCTGAGCTGTCAGCACAGAGCCTGATGTGGGGCTCAAACCCACAAACCATGAGATCATTACCTGAGCCGAAGTCGGATGCTTAACCGACTGAGCCACCCAGGGACCCTTTAATTACTATAGCTTTATAGTGGATTCTAAAAATCTGACACCAAATAGCTACAACTTTATTCTTCTTTTTCAAAATTATTTTAGTCTTCGAATTCCTTTTCTCTTCCATATAAATTTTAGAATCAGCTTGTCTATATCTACAAGATAGTTCTGGGACTTTTATTGGTATTGTTTAAACCTATAGTGTACTTTGAGAAAACCGACATATTTGCTATATTGAATCTTCCAAACCATGTACACAGTTTGTCTTTTCATTTATTCAGATCTTCCTTGATTTCTTTTGTCAGCATTTTGTAGCTGAACATGGAACACTGAGCATGGTACTTTTAGTTGTTAGATTTATAATTAGATGTTTCCATTTTTGGAGCTCTTTTAAATTATATATATTTTTAATTTTAGCTTCTAATTTTTCATTATTTATTATAGAAATACCATTGATATTTGTGTGTTGAATGTCATCCCCACTGTGTCTTTACAGAATCCACTAGCAAGTATTGAATAGTTTCTCATAATGTTTAGCTCTTACCAGAGAAAGCAGAGCACTAGGCTCATTGAGGCTAGGACACAACATTGAAACAGAATGGAAGGGAAGCATGGTACATGTGGAATAGCGTAGGCTTAGGTAAAATGAGAAAGCTCAAGGATCCCATCCTGTCTTCTTCACTGCTTCTCAAATATGTGACCTTGGGCATTTTCTTTGCATAGACCTGGTATACTATAAGTTCTCAGAAAATATTAGCTTTCTTTGAAGAGAAGAAAATATGAAAAAGTCTAGAACCATCATTTCCAGATATTTTTTTCCCTTTCAAGCATTGGAGGTCTTTCTTCAAGCAATAGCCTATATGTAAAACCCATAGAAATGAAACTGTAGAATGGTACAGTGTCCTAGTCATGTTTATTGAGTCTATTTCTTTCTTTCTTTATTTTTTTTTACAAATAGTTTATTGTCAAGTTGGTTTCCATATAACACCCACTGTTCATCCCCACAAGTGCCCTCCTCCATGCTCATCTCCCCCCACCCCCCACCCCCATCAGCCCTCAGTTTGTTCTCNCTGATCTCAGGGGTAAAGCTCTATTGAGTCTGTTTCTTGACCCTAGCATATCCCCTCAGCCGTAGCCACTATTTTCTAGAATTTTAGGAGCACTTTTTTTTTTTTTTTTGAGAAAAAATTGTCTGCAATATGAATGTAGAATGTCCAATGGTAAATGGCCAGACTCGATAGGGTCAGAATGGAGAAGGTTTTACAGACTTGCTACTTAAAATGTAGTCCCCGGACCAGTTGCATCATCTGAATCCCAGGTCCCATCCACATCTACTAAATCACAGTCTGCAGTTTGAGAAGATACCCTGCTGATCTGTGTGTGCATTAGAGTTTGAGAAACTCTAGTTATGGTGTGAGGAGGGAGGATAAAACACATGTTAGTGTCATCACAAAATGTGAGGCATATCAAAAGAGCTCAGCTGAATTTTGCCAAAGCTGCATTCTATTAATCCTCTTTATAAATTTAATAATTTGTGTAATATAATTAACATTTTCAGATATCTTCAGAGAGCATGAATTTGTTAAAAGGATAATATATTTTACTTATATTTTCTCTTTGACCCTTCAGACCCATGTTTGGATTTCTAAATTATCTCTTGATTATGCCAGCAACCTCCCATGAGGATTAGTGGGTTGTAATTATTTTGTTAAAAAAAAAACTTCCCAGCCACAAACAGAAATTCATAATTACCTGACTCAGTAATGTGAGTTGTTAAAGGAATATTAGCTATTTGAGTAAAAAGATACTGCACACAAATAATTAAACCAGATAGAGAACATCCAGGCAAGGATTTCTCCTTTTTTACAGTAGTGGCTTTGCAGCTCTCTATCTAGATGCTGGCATTCTTTTTGTAAATGATTGATTTTTCCTCATCTGAATACTGATGAATCTGTAACCAGCTCTTATGTTAATATTGTGCCAAGGTTAAAAACAGAATAATAATGACACAGCAGGGATTACAACATTGAAAGCGAAATTGAGAATTCAGCATATTGAATGGGGATTTATTATCTATTTCTTTTGTGATATGACCTAAAGTCCAGAAATTGTGATGTCCTTCGAGTTTCTTTGTTTATGAAGTTTGGATTAGTGATTCTCAAACTATTTTATAGCCGTAAGACCCTTTGTGCAAAGGACATGGCACAGCAGCCCTCTATGTGAAAGGATGAAACAAGGGCAACTTGGGGGCAAGCTGAGATGGAGAGCCAGGATTCAAACTTCTGGCAAGTCGCTGTCTACAGTGTTATGTATCTCTGAAAATGGGGCAGCACAGTAAGCAAGTGCTTGAAAATCAGTGGGTTGAAGCCAACTTATATTTATGAAATAATTTTATTTTTATTTTCATTAAAAACTAATTTACAAATTACATTGCTGAGGGAATATCTATTAAAGTAAATGAGTCATGGTATTTGCTGGGTGGCCATCAAGTGTATCAAATCCCATCAGTTCTCCCTAAACAGTACATATCCCATTCATTCCCAGCTTGTGGTCCTCATAGCTACCACCCTGGGTCAGGCAAACATAAAACCCTTCTGGACAGTTATGACAGCCTTTCAAAGAACCTTCCTCCACCTCCAGTCTTTGGAGGGAAAAGCCAACATTTATACATACCAAACAGGCAAGAGATCCTGAAGTTTGCTCCCAGGTTTGTTATAAAGCCCCACTGCCAATGGAAGGTGTAATCCAAAATCTGTGTCCTGGCACGAAGGGTTCTCCTCTATATTGTTTCTACTTTCCTTTTTATATCATATTTCCCTTGGTGAGCCCCACAGTCTAGTCAACCAGAGCTACTGTCTCTTTATAATTTACGTCCCATTCAGTGCCTTTCTTACTACTTTTCCCCATCATGTCTTACCTCTCCTCTTTATATGTCTAAGTAATAACTGCCTTTCAAAAAGAGCTCAAATACTGCCTCCCCTCTGGAGTCTTTACTGGGTCTCTCTGTTCTTCCCAAAGTCCTACCTAAATTGGTAATCACCCAATTACTTAATATACCCTACCTGAGCACTTACCCATTCTGGTCTGATTTATAGCTCTGTACATTTCGCTCACATTATTATTGGCTTTCCATTTTCTCTCTTGATGACTATTTAGAACATAGACTCTATCTTGTTCAGTTCTGAATCCCTCGTGATGCCTAGCACATGGCAGATACATAATAGATACTCAGTGAACAAAATATAGTCTGCCATAATATGGGTATCGTTTCCCTGAGATAACCTGTGTTACAAAAACAATTGTTTTAATGAGAAAAGGGGATTGTGGCTATCAAATTTAAGGTCATAACAAAATTATTTTTTGTATAAGAATTTTAAGAATAAGGCTTTTTAATGGCTCTAAGTGTATTTCATTACTGCAAGTGGATACAGTTTATTGGGTAACCAAAACTCATTAAAACAACCTAAATACTCCTTTACTTCTCTTTTACCCACCCATTAGAAATTTCTTGATCTTTATCACTTTAGATCCTGAACTTGTACTTTTAGTTAAAGTACAGTTCCAAACTAATCATAGTGAACCAAATGTAGGGAGGATAATTGAAAGACTAGGATGCAACAGAAAAGTCAGTTACCCAAATTAATTATGAGGCTCTTTGCTTTACATGGAGAAATATAAATTATTGCACTTGTCTCTTGCCAGGAATGTTGAGAAAGAGAACATTTATCCCACACTTCACCCCCTGTATTTCCATTATAGGGATAGTTGGGACCTTTTTTTTTACTTACCCAGTTCTCTCCTTCTGATAGGAGAAAGTAAGATGATTGGTCAGAACCCATATTACTTACCAGCTCTGTGTGTGGGTGTGGGTGTGGGTGTGTTGTTTTTATTAGTTTGTTTTGTTTTATGGGGTTTTTTCTTGTGGTAGATTCTCTCCCCATTGTAGCTCATGCAGTCCTCTTTTCTGCTCCCAGGTCCACAGCTGACTGGGTAAATGGATTTAGAGCAATTCCATGTTGGCTTCAAGTCCACATTGTGCTCTTTAATGCACATATTACCAATACCTGCATTTTGAGGCATGTTGGGGGTTTTCTCTGTCATTTTCAGTCTACACTTGGTTCTCTTTGATTTATTATCTTTACGTCTATTCTTTGCCAGTCAGAGCATTGGAGAGGAGAGGAATTAGTTTTGGGCTCTCTAGCTTCTGACACAAAACCTCTCTTGGATTTGTAAAATATTTTATAATTTACAAGGTATGTTTACTTCTAGTAGCTCAGTTGTTTCTCACAACCTGAGAGATAACATTAGATCTTCTCAGGCTTGCCCATGGGATCTTTTCAGTGGCAGAAGATCCATTTCGTCTCAAACCATAAAAATATTCTCTCTACCCCATCTTGAAATTGGCCCTTAGCAGGGAGTTGAACAGAATTTCTTCTATTCTGTTTCATGTGAGCCAGGGCTAAGAATTCTCTTCAGCAACACTTTCCAGCAGAGTTTCTGTATGAACTGGGGAAGAGAGTACGTAAATAGAGGAAGACACCTATGAAATGAACTTGAGAAGAAGTGACAGGAAAAAGGAATGTGACTTGTAAGTGATTATCTTGGAAATCCAGCAGCGATGGCAGAAATGCTGGACAAGAAAGAGGATTTGAAAGAGCAGATCTTCGTTCTCTTGGCTCTCTGATTTCCAGGTGACCAAGAGAGTCTAGTTGTGAAATCTGTAATAAACTATGGTATACTCTGGTAGTGAGCAGGAGTTGAGGCATCAGGAGAACTGGGAGACCATTTAAAGATGACACCTACTAATACTGGAAAGCAGTTAAGTATCTGTAATGCCCTTAATTTGAATAGAAACAAAGGTATCCCCTGTCGCTTGATCTTTCCCCAAGTTAATGCAAGGTATTCCCAAGATGAACAGGAATAGAATTGCTACTTGAGCCAGGATCCCATTTATTTTCCAAAGGCAAAGAAGTCCTTTCTGAAATTGCTGCTTGGCAACCTGAACTTAAACCTTTAATATTGGGTGCCACTCATGTAATCGTTAGACGGGATTCCAAAGTAGAAGTAAATCATTGAGCATGTATCTTCTAAAGTTGGGCTTTCAAGATCTACCTCTCCCTGACCCAAGTGGGTACCATTTAGCATGTTTGCCCTGGATCTTGCCAGAATAGCCTATTGGGTTTCTTCACTGTGGATTTCTCACATAATGTCTTAAGAAAGAAGGAAAGGAAAATTTATTGAGCATATATCATTTTTAGTCAGGATGCTAGATAATTTTCAAAAGTTATCACATTTATCATCATTCCTTAAAGGAAGATATGGCATTAAGTGGTATCTTACATTTATAAAATACCCACAGTTTATAACTCATGTAAATCATCCCATTTAATCTTAACAATGTTCCTATTATGAGGAGGCAATGATCCCCATTTTAGAAATGGAAAAGCTAAGGGCATGTGGGTGGCTCAGTCGGTTGAATGTCCGACTTCGGCTCAGGTCATGATCTCACAGTTTGTGGGTTTGAGCCCCGCGTCAGCCTCTGTGCTGACAGCTCGGAGCCTGAAGCCTGCTTCGCATTCTGTGTCTTCCTCTCTCACTGCCCCTCCCCCACTTGCACTCTCTCTCTCTCTCAAAAATGAATAAATGTTAAAAAATTTTTTTAAAAAGAAATGGAAAAGCTAAGACTCAAAAAAGCTAACCAATATGCCCAGGTTACAAGGAGAACTTTGAGAGAGCTAATCCCTGTATCCAGATCAGTATGTATCTCACCAGACCATGAAGTCCTGATTTCCTTGTATGACTTGTTCAGAAGATATGGAGAGAATGTAAGCTTCAGAATCATCCAGGTGTGGGTTCACATCCTGGCTCTGAATTATCCTAGCTCTGGGTCCTTAATCATTATATCTCCTACCCTCATAGAGTTCCAGTTTTTCATCTAAAATGGGGAAAATAGTACCTGTTGCATAAAATTACTAAACAATTTGAATTAGTTCAATTGTACTCTATGCTTGAAGCTCTTTATAGTATCTTTCTTTAAAAAAATTAAATGTTTATTTATTTTTGAGAGAGAAAGAGAGGGAGACACAGAGTAAAAAGTGGGCTCCAGGCTCTGAGCTGTCAGCACAGAACCCGATATGGAACTCAAATCCAACAGATGTGAGATCATGACCTGAGCCGAAGTCATATGCTTAACTGATTGAGTCACCAGGCACCCCAGTATCTTTTTTTAAATGTTTTTGAGAGTGAAACAAAGTGCAAGTGGGGGAGGGGCAGAGAGAGAGAGGGAGACACAGAATCTAAAGCAGTCTCCAGGCTCTGAGCTGTGAGCACAAAGCTCACTGTGGGACTCAAAACCACAAGCTGTGAAATCATGACCCAAGCCAAAGTTGGATGCTTACCTGACTGAGCCACCCAGGCACCCCACTGTGTGCCTAAAGCTTAATGATTTTTAACAAATGCTCATTTCTTCTTCTGTTAATATTCTAGATCAGGTAATCACCAATGGAAAAGTAGATAAGAGAAAGTCTAGGGAATATGATCAGAAATGTGAACACACCTTTATTACAAGAATACTTCTTTTACATTTGAAAGCCACTATTCTAGAATGTATTAATCTCAAAATGCATGGTCAAACATTTTACTAGGTAAAATGAATAGGAATATATTGGGTGCTAAAGAGGATATAAAGATATGGTCCTGCCTTCAGAGAGTGAGCTTTGGTCTGCAATGAACATCTCTTCTCCCTCCAAGAACCACTGTGGCATGAGATGCAAACTCCCAGATTCAGGGTTACTCCCATGTCCCTAAACAGTCCCTCCACCTTGTGTGGTTTCTCAAGGAGTTTGCTTCCACCTACAGAGTCAAAGCAGTAAAGGATATAGTTTAAACGTTATAAGGGGCAGCTGGGTGTCTCATTTGGATAAGTGTCCCACTCTTGATTTCGGCTCAAGTCACAGTCCAAGGGTCACTGGATCGATACTCATATCAAGCTCCTCACTGACAGCACGAAGCCTGCTTGGGATTCTCTCTCTCCCTCTCTCTCTGCCCCTCTCCCACTTGAGTGCGTGTGTTCTCTCTCAAAACTAAAAATTAAAAAAAATTCTCAGTTATAAGAAGACTTTATAACCATATATCAATGGTATTCCTGGAAATTCCTTTGAACATTCTTAGAACTAGGTCTTAGTCTCTCTCAACTCTTGTCTTATGGTCTTCAAAGTCAGCCATTCATAAATGCTTTAACAGAGTTTTCTCTTTAATGGGTCATGGAGCCAATTTATTAAGTTTTGATCAGCATTTTTTTAATTGAAAAGACCTTACTAGTTTAGAAAACAATCAAAATGCATTGTTTTTGCCTAAGTATTTTTTTTTTCCATTAATCATTAGCTTGTGTAAGGTATTTTTTAGTTGCGGTAGCCATCAAAAATGTTTTAAAGACATGTTCTTAAAAACAAGACCTTGGAAAAGTACCAAGAATGCTCATGGAATAGGGACGCCTGGGTGGCTCAGTTGATTTAAAATGTCCAACTCTTGGTTTTAGTTCAGGTCATGATCTGGTGGTTCATGAGTTTGAGCTCCAAGTTAGGCTCTGCACTAGTAGTACAGAGCTTGCTTGGGACTCTCTCCCTCTCTGCCTCTCTGCCTCTCCCTCCACTTGCTCACTCACTCACTCTCTCTAAATAAATAAACACTCTCTTTTCTTTTTGAGAAGCCTGGCTAGAGGTTTGTCAATTTTGTTTATTTTTTCAAAAAACCAATTGCAAATGACATATCATATAAAGGGATAGTATCCATAATCTATAAGGAACTCACCAAACTCCACACCTGAAAAACAAATAACCCAGTGAAGAAATGGGCAGAAGAAGTGACCAGATACTTCTCCAAAGAGGACATCTGGATGGCCAACAGACACACGAAATGATGCTCAGTGTCCTGCATCATCAGGAAAATACAAATCAAAACCACACTGAGATACCACCTCATGCTGGTCAGAGTGGCTAAAATGAACAAATCAGGAGACTCTAGATGCTGACGAGGATGTGGAGAAACGGGCCCCCTCCTACACTGTTGGTGGGAATGTAAGCTGGTGCAACCCCTCGGGAAAACAGTATGGAGGCTCCTCAAAAAATTAACAATAGAACTCCCCTATGACCCAGCAATAACACTGCTAGGACTTTACCCAAGGGATACAGGAGTACTGATGCATAGGGGCACATGTACCCCAATGTTCATAGCGGCACTCTCAACAATAGCCAAATCATGGAAAGAACCTAAGTGTCCATCAACTGACAAATGGATCAAGAAGATGTGGCATATGTATACAATGGAATAGTACATGGCAATGAGAAAGAATGAAATCTCACCATGTGTAGCAACATGGATGGAACTAGAGGGTGTTATGCTTAGTGAAATAAGTCAGGCAGAGAAGGACAAATACCATATGTTTGCACGTATAGGTGGATTAGGAGGAAGTTATCGGAGGATGGTGCAGGAGAAGAAGGGGAAAAATAGTTGGGGAGAGGGAGGGAGACAAACCATGAGAGACTCTTGAATGTTGAGAACAAACTGAGGGCTGATGGGAGTGGGGGAGAGGGGAAGGGGCATGGGGGAGAGTACTTGTTGGGATGAGCACTAGGTGTTCTATGTAAACCAACTTGACAATAAACTAAGAAAAGAAAGAAAGAAAGAAATTATATACACATACAACCTAACTAATATGTTATGAACATTATAGACTGGAAAAATAAAAACAAATTGATAAATATTTAAAAACAAAGAATGCTCATGGAATAAGTGACAAGGGTTAGACTTTAGGTTTAAGTATAGCACTTTTTACAAGATTTTTTAAAGTTTATTTATTTTGAGAGAGAGAGAGAGATTGAAAGCATAGGCATGAGCACAAGCTAGGGGCCAGGATAGAGAGAGAATCCCAAGCAGGTTCCATGCTGTCAGCACAGAACATGGTGTAGAGCATGATCCCACGAACCCCAAGATCATGACCTGAGCTGAAACCAGGAGTTGGATGCTCAACTGACTGAGGAACCCAGGTACCCAGTCTAGCACTTTTGAGAATATTTTAGGCATTTCCACTAAATATATGTAGCTGCTATTAGATAAATGTTCTTCCATTCTATTATGGCTACATGAACCATTCAGCTGGATTTTCCTCTCATGTCATGTTCATCTCTACTACCACCAGACCACCTTCCCCTCCTGTTTCCATCTCTTTGACAAAGCCCTCAGCTCTAGTCCCTTACAGGCTGGAGTATTGTCTACATCTCCTGAAAATGAGTACTTGATCCCTCTACCACCAGGAATAATCCAGTCTCCTCTGCCTAGAAATCAATATAGAGTCCAAAGGATAGGGTAGATTTTTGTTGTCACTGCTGTTACATTCCTCAAGCAACTTTTTGCTGTGTTGTCTCTGCCTTGCATGGATGCCTGGGAATACCTTTTCCCTTGGATTCCCTCCTCCATGTTTTTCTTCCCATTTCTCTTTGGGGTACTCACCTTCATGCTGCCACCACTCCCTGTACCAAACCATTAGTCCCATTTCATGCTATTGCCAATCATATCCAAATTAGGAGAAACTTTTCACCTGAAACCTTCCATATTTCAGAGTAGAGTTCTCTTGAGACTAAAACCGTTCTCTGCCTGGTACTACTCATTCATTTAATGCAGCGTTATAATTAAAAGGGACAACAATAGAAAGGGACAGAGAGGATGAAGTGGGTAGAGCATCCCATCCCACCATACTAGTTTTTATCTTACTAGATAGAGTCTCTTTGTACCACAGGAGGTCTCCATGTTGGACATTCTGTGAGCTGACACTGAAATTTCTACAGAACCTATGCTTTTACCCCACTGAATTACGTTCAAATAAAGGACGTTTGAAAAGGGATTTTTAAAATACAGATACACATTAGTCCCTTCCCAGGATTCTGTAGTTCTTTAATTATTCAGAAATGGAACTGTTGTTGATGGCTGGAATGATGATCAAAGGCCTTGTGGAATAGATGGGGTTGGAACTGAGCCTGGAAGGGTGGGCACCACTTGGAAAACTAAAAGCAATGTAAGTAGGACTTTGTAAGCAAATAGGACAAACAAAGATAGTAGAAAAGAATCAGGAGACTGTGTATGAATGAGTGGACCAACCAGGCTGGTGGGATGGAGATCTGGATTGGAATTCTGTTGTAAGGTACAATGAAAATGTGGATTAAGACCAGATCTCATGAGAATACCTGGATGCCAGGACCAGAAGGAAAACCTTGATGGTTTTTGAGCAGATGAAAATGGTGTTTTAGGGAGATTAACATTATGGTTTGTGGATGAGATGTGGTGCTAAGAGACATTCAGCAAAGGTAAATGACATGAGGGACCACTGTAGTAATCCAGGCTTGAGGCAACCAGGGCCCCAACTAAAGTGATGCAGTGGGAACTGAGAGAGAAATAGAGAGATGAAGGATTTTACAAGATAGTTTGTCATTGACTTAGAGAAATCTAATCAGCAACATTTTATTTATGCACTTGGTCTTGAACCAGTTAATTTGCCCTTCAGATGTATCTTTCCTGAATACGTAAACTCTCTCATTAAGATATAAGCCATATGCCTGCTTTGAAGCTCAGCCAGACCCCACCTAATGCTGGCCTTTACCTCTTTTTTCTCATTGGTAATCAGCTCACTGAAGCAGATGTTACTTCCTGACTCCAGAGATGCCAACAGACTCAGAAGGAAATGGATTATAGAATTGGGGTCTGCACTCAGCATGTTCCAAATATGGAAATCAAACCGAGGCCTTCTTAGGCTCCATGCTTGGCAAGAAGAATGAAACAGGGCTTAATGTTGGACCTCAAAAGACACAGTGGTTACCAGAGCCATAGTGGGCCTGTTTTCTCGCCTACAGAAGATCTTGCCAGTAATAACAATTAACGCTAATAGTGTACTTTCAATTTACCTTTCTGGATTAATTTGACAAATATTTATTGGCTACGTACCAGGCATTCACCAAGGCTTTGGGGATAAAAGAAACAAAGGGCACAGTTCTTGCCTTTGATAAAGTTTCCAGCTGAGTAGGAGAGACCTATAAACAAGTAAATACCATTACAGTGGAGTGTTCTGCTCTTGTCCTCTGTGCACCAAAAATTGTAATAATCTGATGCTGTAGAGATAGATAGTTTTGGATTAAAGTCTTCCCACTGCATACATTTCAGTAATCACTTGCAAGGTCAAGAAGGCACATGTAAACACCTTACACTAAACCTTTTATTTGAATAAAAGCAAAAAAAACCTGAAATCAACAAGTTCTCCATAAAACCTGGGAGTTTTCCCCATAATTATTTTGCCTTTTCCTCTGGGCCTTTATTTAACCAGTTGTGGTTACACTGTCTGGCCTTCTTTTATAGAAGCCTTGAACTTCACAATGTGGAGGCCCTTATACTCAGTCTCTAGAGTGAGTCAGACTGCCTTGGAGAATTCCAACCAACAGCACTATGAGCTGGAAGAAAGACCACCAGAACTCTTAGTGAACCCCTTCTGTGGAAATTGCAGAGATGGAGTCTGATGAAGTTTTGGTCTAGGAAGTTTAGGAAAACTGAAAAGCTTGTTAGTGAACATTTAATCTTTCCTGTGAATTATTATAATTTCTTTATGGACAGAATCCTGTCCCTCAATAGGCATTGCTATTCAGTTGCAACAATAGAAGTCATCTTAGAAAAAGGTCAGCCCAGGATCACCAAGTACAGAACAGATTTTGTTGTTAGTTACTTAGTTTCTGTTTTCTGTAATAAACTGTTGGTCTTTGCTAAAAATTAGAACCATATATGATTAAGGGTTTTTTCTTTTTGTTTTACAGTATTTTTTTATAGTTTAAATGAGGTGGTTTCTAGTGTTGGAAGATATGCAAGGTTGAGGTTGGAGAAAGCTAACAAAAGAAATGTTGACTAGAAATAAATGCTGTAATTATATTGGCTTTAAGGATTATTTCAAACCTTAGGAAAAGAAGAAGGTATTGAGAATTCATTTTTTTAATAGAAACTATATACCATGTCTCTAAATGGTTTCAGGTTAGTTGCTTTGGATTGTATAGTGTCTCCTTTCCCTCCTTATATACTCATTAGGCTTAGCTTAATAATAATATGAGGGGCCAAAAAAGCTTTTAAGCTGCTTTCCTTTGGTTTGTAATTCTTTGCCAGAACCGGAATACTGATTGCAATGCCTTCTGCAGTCTCCTTGCTATTTGTGAAAGTGTAAAATAAAGCTAAATGCACATGTACACACACACCAAGCCAGTGAGAGTGAGCCCACTGTGAGTGTACTACCAAGCAATATGTTCACATTAACTTAATTTTACTATAACTGAAAGTGGAAGGAGGGATAGTAAATCCCATTAATAGATTATTTTCTTGTCCTCAGTGGGAGGTGCCTGCTGACCAACAGCACTTCCCAGAGAGCTAAGTCCTGTATTGCACTTGGGTGTGGTGGAGACAAGACCTGGATCTCCTGTTGGTCTAGGACAAGCCAAAGTCTATTCATGGAGACTGAAAATGTTGAGATGAACTCATAGGGCTTTTGTGTTCTTTGCTTTTCAAGTGAACATAAAAAATTTGACAGCTATAGTACTCCCCTGGAATCACTTACACAAAAACTCATCCAAAAGTCACTTAGAGCACACAGCAATGCAATTAGTGAATTACCCAGTTCAGCTGTATAACCAGGTTCCAGTGATGGTCTTCTGCAAATTCAGGTGATTTCTTAACATACCAAGTAAGGCACAATTCCAAAGTTCCTCTTTTTGCTGATTTATGATTTTTCCTCTTGTTAATCAAAAGATCCTAGACAGTTGTATGAATCACAAAGGTACTAGAAAACATCAGTATAACACATGTTGAGGCAAAGTTGTCCAATGTTTGAATTATTCTCTGGTATTGATGTTTCCACGTAGTTTAACATTTTAAAGTATAAGTTATCAGCCTTCCAGCAAGTGTAATCTGGCTCTGTTTGCTAGAGCTATTCCTTTATTCAAATTAAGACACAAAGGGCTTGATTTCCCATCCATTAGGAGGAAAATGTACTTTTGGCATTCATTGTAGTTCTATGCAAAGGAACTTAAAGAGAGGGTCAAAGAGTCGTTCATTTGGAGAATTTTTAAACTGTTCCTTTATTTTGTGCACACACACATGAGTAGGGGAGGGGCAGAGAGAGGGAGAGAGAGAATCCCAAGCAGACTCCCTGGTCAGTGCAGAGCCTGATGTGGGGCTCGATCTTAATAACTATGAGATCATGACCTAAGCTGAAAAAAAGAGTCAGACACTTAACTGAGCCACTCAAGCACCCCCAGAGAATATTTTTTTGAGTACCTACAACATTTTAGACATTATTAGTTGCTGATGAAACAAATACAGCTGTTGTCCTTATAAAGTTTACACTCTAGACTTGTACAGAACTGGGAAGCTCACCTATTGGAAGGACTAGATTCTAATTATGCACAAGGAATTTGAACAAAGTGAAGCTATGTGCTAAAACAGTGACCAAGGAAGTGAAGAGTTTGGGAATTATGTGATATGAAGAGCAGTTGAAATGTACTAGAAAGTTTAGGGATGTTGCAATTATTATTCTCCTTGGTTCTAGACCAACAGATGTTGGATTTCTGTTCAATATAGAAAAATTATAACATTTAGATCCATCTTAGAATAAAATGAGCTGTTTTGAATGTGGTAGGAGTCCTACCCCAATGTGTTGAAGTACCTACTATATTAAGTCTTTTGAAGGTATTTTTGCATCAGGCAAAGATGGCTTCTAATGAGCCTTCCAATTCTGAGGTTCATCATTCCATAAACCTGATGGCTGGTGACCACAGAAGCAACCAGCTCCATTTAGCAATTCTTCATTCTGTACATAATAAGTCTAGTCAAACAGAGAACTAGGAGAAACTCTCTGTCTCTTTATTCTAGATGGAACAACACAGTGTAGAAATACAAACTGCCCCTTCCTCTTACCACAGATTCATTTAAGAAGACCATCTCCCTAGAGAAATGGTCGCTGACCAATGGTTTTGGGGAAGGGACCTTCAAAATCGTAAAGTAATTTGTCCAAAGATACATGGTTGATGGCAGAGCCCAGACAACAAATGTCACTGTTTGATTTCAGTTCATTTTTTATGATGTGCAAATCATAAATGGTGGATTTTGAAACATCTTCTGAAGAGCAAAAGGATGGAAATATTTGACTTTGGCTGAACACATGCTGAGCCTAGGACATGGTCTCATTCAGTGCATCTCTTCCAGTACTTACTTAATTCTAGACTATGATGGCTCCAGTCTTCTGAGTTGCCTGGCTCTAACCAGAAAAATCCTAAACTTCTTTCCCTACATTTGCAATTCTCCTTTTTTCTCTTTCTTCCAGCTCAAGCTTTTAAATTCTGTGACTATTTCTATCAGACATTTTGTTTCAGAAACAGCACAGCTAATGTCTTTGTTAGGAAATGCTTTACAAATAATAAACACTTCAAAATAATTTTCAAATCTCTACTTTTTTAATGGAAAGAACAAAGGGATTTGGGGTGAGGGTCTGTCATACAACACCTTCAACAACCCTTCAGGGTATTTTCTTTGGAGGATGTGATTACAGCTGTTTAAACTTCAAATTATTTGCATTGAACAATAACCTTGATTTTAAAAAGTTACATGACTGCATATAAACTAAAACATGGAAAAGAATCAAAAGTTGGTATTTTTCATGGAGCTATATTGCCCATTGGCTGTGGCTTCTGAAGGGTGCTTTTTAGGGCCCAGCATTGGTGGGAAAAGATAAACGAAGACTGCAGAATGAGAATTTTGCCTAGTGAGTCATATTGGGTTGCAGCTGAATCTGAAAACAGCAGGTAGTCATCAGAAAGGTTTATATGAAATCTAATGAATCAGAAAGAGAAAGCAAGAGGAAATGGTTTCTTTTCATACAGGGCCAGATTCTCATCTGATGTAAGTCTTGGAGAATTAGCCAACATATGGAAATTATCCCCATGTGGTTTTATGGGACAGCAGTATGAGGAATCATTAAAGGCACAGAGGTATTTAGCTTTATGAAGAGAAGATCTGGGTGGGACAGATAGCTCTTTTCCAATATTTGGAAAGTCAGCATATGGAGAAGGGAGTATTGTATGTTGCTCCCAGGGCAAACAGTCAATGGATAGACATTGGAGAGACACACTGTAGTTTCTCTTGTCTCCCACTAGGGCAGCAGAACATGGTTATTTCCTCACAGCAGGATAAGCTTATGTGAGAACAGAACGATGTTTCTGGAGCCATCTTCTAGGAACTGGGATAGGAACTGAGGAGACTGCCCCAGCTCTATGACTGATAGCAAAATCTCAGTCTACTAGGTATGCCTTATTTAGGCAAACAGGCAGCCAGGAAGAATTGGAGGTATTTGGACTTTGGAGTCTGGAAGGCCTTGGTTGAAATCCTGGGCATGTGATTTATTGTATGTAATCTTGGGGGCGTTGCTTGGCTTTCTGATCGTATAAAGGAAAAAACATCACCTGTACTAATGGATAGCTGTCATTTGTGTCCACTCAGATTTCCCTTTCACTGTTCTGGTAAAAGTACCTCCATTTCCCCAAGTAAAGTAGAGTCATGGTGTCAATCATTGTAGCCTGACTACCCCTAGACAGTCAGATTTTGCCTTTCTGGAGTTGTAATCCTGAGTAGGGTGACCCAAGTGTGGAAGACATTTGGAGCTGATTGCTTTTGAGGATGGTGGAGACTATCCATCAGCTGCTCAGGTTTCCTGAGCCACCAGATTGCTGTTCCTTCTTGGGGCCTGGTTGTTCAGCTTCTTGAATTCTGTGAGTTACTCTGTGTTTTTCCAATATATTGTGTTTTTGGATAAGTTAGCTGAATCAGTTTCTGTGGCTTACAAAAACAAAGAACTATGTCTGTATACCTACCTGAGTAAGGGTTGCTGGCAAGATTAGCTGAGGAAGTATACATGAAGCCCCTGACACTGTCCTAGTGTCTGACACATAATAGGTGTTCAGTAAATGGTAGCTGTTGTGAGTTATCAGGTACTGCAGGCCCAAGATGAAGTGGAGAATGATTTCAAAAGTAGGAAAAGCCACATTCTGAAGTTAGGGTACATAGAATCTGGGATATCTTTTCTCAGATATCAGGCCCTAGCCTCTCTCTCTCTGTAAAGAAAAACTTGTTAACCACAAATTGGCCTGACCATGAGATTTGGTATGGCTCCCTGCCTCTGGAAGTGAACAAACCACTGAATGCCCCCAATTAGAAGGCCATAGAAAGGTTCCCACATTGGGAGGAAGGCTGAACTTGAGGGTTTCCTAGGTCTCCCCAGCCCTGTGCAATTCCTATGGCAGTTCCAACTGCCATAGGCTTGTTGCAGAGACAGGTGCCTTGGGACCTGCCAGTAGTCAGGGAACATGTTTTAGTCTTGCTCTTACTTGACCCTGTGCCATTTGACACTCTCTCCTTCCTAGCTTTCTTGTGCCACCGCTTCTTCCTGATTTTCCTCCTACCTCTCCAGGAGTGCTTTTCAATGTGCTTTTCCTTCTGCCCTTAATACCCTTAAGGGCTGCCTCCTACTCATCTTTCCAAATTCATTTTAAGGACCAGGTCTGTCTTAAGCTTTCATCCCACCCTCATCACTCTAGCCCTTTGTCTCTCCTCTCCTCCTGTATATGACTCTGTATCCTCTGTTCCAGCAGTCAGCACACTGGGTTTTTACAGCTGATTCTTTATCCTATCTCAACTGTGAGGTCAAGGCAGAGACTAGAGCTTGTTCACTCTGTATCCCCAGTGCCTAGGCCAATGCCTGGTAGAGAGAGGATGGAAGGAAATGTACCAAAGGCAGAAGACAGTTCTTATGGTTGTTTCCCCCAGGATCAAAGATTACAGGACAGTTCACATAAAGTACACTTAAATATGTCTACTGTCGTTTTACACAAACTGTCCTAAGTTAAAACGTTTAAAACATGAGCCCAAAGAGAACAGAACATACTACCTACTCATTTCTCCTTCATTAATTAAGGAATGGAGTTGGTGATGTGTTAAGTGCTTTAATCTCCCTAGGCCATAATTCTATGACTAACTTTAATACAAAACAAGAAACAGCTCTTATTAGACTGGCTTTATTCAGACTTGGTTTATTTTTCTGGCTGTGTTTATGGTCATCTCCAGTGATGAAGAACCTTGATGGTCTCTCACCATGTTGTGCACCATACCCCAAAATATTGAGGTGACTTATATTTACTATTACTAGTTAAATTAAATCTAGATCTTACATCAGAGGAAAATGTGCTTCTCTTTATACTTTGAATTATGAGCCCCTAGGGTAGAGGCTGTAATGTAATAAGAAGTTGCCTGGGGGACACCTAGGTGTTAAGTGTCTGACTTTGGCTAAGGTCATGATCTCATGGTTCATGAGTTCAAGCCCTGTGTTGGGTTCTATGCTGACAGCTCAGAGCCTGGAGCCTGCTCTGGATTCTGATTCTATGTCTTCCTCTCTCTTGCCTTTTTCTGCTTGTGCGTGCTTGCGCTCTCACTCTCTCTCGCTCTCACTCTCGCTCTCGCTCTCTTTCTCTGTCTCTCTCAAAAATAAGCATAAATTTTTTTTAAAAAAGAGAAGTTGCCTGGGAACACACTTGGAGTTTCTGCCCTCAGCAGAAGTACTGGTGTGGGTTCGAGTGCAAAGGAGAGGAGATGTGGAATGCTCACATTTTTTCCATAAATAGGCCTGTTCCAGGGTTCTAGGAGTCATAGGATTTCATCTCTATCCCACACAGCATAACACCTGTAGGAGCCAAGCAGCTATTTGCAGGAAGGAAGCAAGACTGTTTAGCTAATAGGAGAGAAGACTAGGGGATGGTTTATGAGATGGAGGAAACATATGAGAGTCATTAGGCTTATTCTTCTAGTTACATGAGACAGAAACCGAGAGTGGACATATTTACACTCAATGTAGTAGAGACCTTTCTATAAGATTGAGCTGTTCAAAGAGAGGAAGGAGGGGCGCCTGGGTGGCTTAGTCGGTTAAGTGACCGACTTTCGCTTAGGTCATGATCTCGCGGTTTGTGGGTTCGAGCCCCGCGTCGGGCTCTGTGCTGACTGCCAGCTCAGAGCCTGGAGCCTGTTTCAGTCTGTGACTCCCTCTCTCTCTGACCCTCCCCTGCTCACGCTGTCTCTCTCTCTCTCATAGAAATAAATAAAACATTTAAAAAAAAAGAGAGAGAGAGGAAGGACTGCCTCAGGAGATATTGTGGTCCCTGTCCTTGGACAGCTTCAAACAGAGATTGGGAGCCCATCTCTGTGGGGAAGTTGAGGAGGGACTATGGAAACCTAGTGGGCAACTGGACTAGAAGACCATAGGGATTTCTTTCTTCCTCAAAAATCTGAAAGAACAACTTAAAAGAATATGAGAGCATGTCAGAAAAGGAGGATTAATTCTCTTTTGGTTAAGACAGGTTTTATAGGATCTTAAGGAGTAATCTAGGGATGATTATTAACCAAAGAAATCCACCTAAACAAAAGTATATTCTATAGATATAATCCCAGAATCACAGAACAATTAACATACACTGGATAATTCTAGAACCATTTTTATTCGTTGTTCACAATTGCCTGCTATAACACAGAGCACTGTTGTAGGTATTAGAGTTACAAGATGTTTATGGCCCAAGGAAAGTGATATATATGGAGAAAAACATTTCACTAATCAAAACCTCAAGATCAACATTGAGAGATTTTTAAGAAAATATTAAAATATGAAAGAAGGGAGAGCAATTGAAGACGATTCCAGCTGTAATTTAGAAGGCTGGGACCCCTCCAATCCATGCCATCCCAGTGTTTTAGCATTCTACAGTTGTGGGCCTATAATATGGCCACCCACATCACCTTTCCATCATCTGTCAGCCCTGTCAGGGTTTGAAGTGAGGTGGAAGAAGGAACTCTTTTCTTGGTGGAGGCTTTTCCTTTCACTCAATGATATTTTAGTTGATGAAAACAGGTCATGCAAACTCTTGACTTACCTTCCCTGATCTCTTTTTCTTCTTTATTTCCATGGTTCTGTGTTGATACTTTGTCTCTACTTCCCCTCCCACTGGCAGAGAGGCAGGGTAAGTGAATGAGGTGAGACAGAAGAGAGAACGGTCTCTACCTCCTCACTTTAAGCTGTGCCACTAATTCTTACTTTCCATTTGATATTAAGCTTCACAGTGTCAAATGAAGCCAGGGAAAGGGGCCATATGAAACTTCCTCCAGGCCCAGTGAACTTCTACCCAGTTGTGTTAAACGCATGCACACACTCACACACGCACGCACACACACACACATTTTGCATTCACATTTGGGAGAAATAATGACTCCATTCTTATTTGAACCAAATACCAAATGACATATTTCCAATTTGAGAATTACTGGTTAATTTTGTAGACTTTTAGTTCAGACATAGAAAAATACCAAGTCTGCAGGGCTTAAATGCCAGAGGAGGGCATGAGAAGGAAGGTGTAAGCCAGGAGGAACTCTTGACAAACAATTTCAATGGAGCTTTATATTTTCAAAGAAGTTTTGAATCATGAAACAGCTCACCCAGCTATCCCTAGAAAGTAGGTCAGCACAATATTTTCACAGGTGAGGAAACTGAGTTACAGTGTTTGGTGGCTTACCCAACACATACAACTTGGGTAGGAACACACACTTCTGAATTTCCACCTGGACACAGTCAGCTAGGCTACCTTCTTCCCAGAAGGATAAAATACAGGCATTTAGCAACTTTTATTTTATATTTTTATATGTTAACTAGGTTAAAACACCACTGGTGTAGACCAAGAAGTCTTAACATCAAGGGGTAGTTTGAAGCATGTGATATTCCCTAACCTACTATACAGTTCAGCTGCTCTATTCCAGGATATGGTAGCCAAAGCAGTAGCTGGAGAATCAGGAGGCCTGGATTCTAGGAGTAAGCTGTATGACTTTGCAAAAGTCATTTTAAATTTCTGAGCCTTGCTTTTTAATCCTCAAAATGAAGACAGTGTTTTTGAAAGTTTTTCATTTGAACACTGCAGAAAAACACAAAATAGTTAAGCCACCCAAAATTTAGCTGTACTTTTTGAAGTATATATAAAAAGAAGTGATATTTTCTCTGTTCATAATTGAATATACAATGCAGTGTCTAATTGGTTCTCTCAAAGGGCGAAATCAATTTTTATCTAATGAGTAGCATCTGTTTATTTAGCTGACTTGTATTCTAAGATAAGCTTTTAAAATTGTACACCTTACTCCTGTAATTAAAACAGAATTGAAGGTTAAAAACCATTAAGTATATGAAAGAAAGATGTAATGATACCATCTGATAAATGGAATAGAGATGAACATTTTGTTTGTATATGTGTCTGTTATATTTGTTTTAAATTGCTTCTGTAGTAGAAGTGGAATATTAGGAGGCCTTTAGTTAGGGAACCAAATTGGAATTTTTACTAGGAAAATGGAAGCTGAATTTTCTATCTTTGATATACTATCTACAAATTTAAAGTAAAATGGAGCAATAAAGTTCTTACCTGTGTGTTGGGGCCATAAATCTGCTTATAAGAGGAATATGTATGTCTTGGCCTTAATTTTCCAAGTTACATGAGCTAATTAGCATTCATTAATTGGACCATTTCCCCCGTCATTTTGTCTGGGCAAACATAAAAGGTGGTACACAACAGAATTTGCCTTATTCCCATGTCTTAGTGAAAATAGTAACTCTTAAGGGGGCCTTCTCCTGAAGATAGAGTTTGGAAATCTGGTTTGGAATCTCCAAAAAAAAACGTGCAATCTTTTTTCTTTCTCAAGGGCTTAAAAACAGAAGTTCAAGGGTAGATGGCCTTTGCTAGTACCCACCACTCTTATAAAAGTACAAAATCATAGGCTGCCTGTTAGATCTCTGACATCATGTCCCCCAAATGAAAGGAGTGTTGCAGCAGAACCTAGACCCCCACCAGTAGGCTTCTGGACGTGAGACAGCCTTCTACTAACGGTGATGATCATTCTCAGCTTTTATTCCTGCATATCATTCATAGTGGATGCTGTTCACACACAGCTCACAGTCATAGACCTACAAAAGCTATAAGAAGTGGCAACTTCACTTCATATCCCAGTCAAGCAAACACATGGGAATGCAAGTGAGGGAAAATGACATTGACATTAGGGATCCTTAATCTCTTTGGATGTGCAAAACTTTTGCACTTTTTTCCCTAGTGATTTTGACCCACCAGTGTGGCTCAGTGTATCAGATTAGGGGACCAGTGGACAAGATGAACTATTTAGGTCTCTTTCACATTTGAATTCTCAACTCAGTGGAAGATACAAAGATCCCAGCCACAACCAGGCAGCAATTCCTCATAGGATTTTGATCAGCCACAGTGATTTTGTATAGAAACATCCAGAAGGCTGGTCAAGCACCAGACCTTCTCTCCCACATGTACAAGACAATATTTCTTAACATGTGGCCTGGAGAAAAATTCCCTCTCCTCCTCAACTCCCTCCGCAAACTCTGGAAGACTGACTTTCGCTTAAAGCTGCATTTATATGAGATGGTTGCAAACAATGTGGAAACCCAGTTCTACATCATGTATAAGTGTCTCCAGGGAAAGATCCACAGATAATAGGACCCCAGGAAGCAGACAAGGCCAAATATCAAATATTTGAATATCAACTTTCCCCATCCTGTTCATCCCCTCCCCCACCTTTTTTGGCAGTAGGCCACTGATTAAAGATTTTTGAGAAACTCTTCTATTTAAACTTATCCAGACACAGTGCTAAAATATGCCTCTGGAAGTTCCCACTGTTGTGCTTACCCTGAAAGAAGAAAAGAGTGAAACTCTTTGCACTGAACTACCTCCACTCCAAATAGACCTTTTCACGAGTGGTGAACTTTTATACGTCTCCTGTTGAACAGTGATCTCAGGTGCACTCTTGTGTTTGTGGGTGGGAGGGAAATGTCACTAAATGCTGCTGCCTGCTGAGCTCTTGATTTGCACGGATGGGAGCACTGTAATGGTCCATGGAAGCCAATCTTCACACGAAAGGTTACATTCAACGTTACTCTCACTCTGGAAAGGAGTTCTGTATTCAGCCTCATGTTTATGAAACATGAAAGCACATGTTGTAAAAATGTTCTGCATATAAATGACATAATGCAAAGCAATTATTATGCTTGTTAAGAATGCAACAATATTATTTTGAAATGTAGAGTGTTAATGAATAAAATATGTTTTAACTTGTTCAAAATGATTTGCCTCTTAAATGCAATGTGTGCAACGAAAACAAGGAAAGATGCCACATTGAAGGACCATGTAAAAGGCAGAAACCTAAACACAACAGAGACAAAGCTAAAAACCAAAAAGTCAAGTCCCCTGTATTGTCTATGCAGACTGGCTGTCAATATTGTTCAAATTAGTGGGTTAATTGCCAAATCTTCGGTTTACTTCAGGCTGTGTAGATGAAGTTGGTGTCAAAATTAAATGCTTCATAAGTGGCTCTTTTGATGTTATCTTCAAATTCATCTCCATTCCTAAGTAGGGCTATTAAGGTTGCTTCTACAGTGGCAGCAATCTTTCCAACTAAAGGAAAATAGCTTAAATGCTTAATGGGCTTAATTCTCTGCAGAACCCCTAAGGCAGAGATGCTGGGAGTGGGTATTTAGCAAGTTCTGTTACTGAGGGTAGGGGGTTTAGAGGCCGAAGTGGAGGGTGCAGTGAGGGGAGTAGATTGAGCTTCAGAGTAAATCCAGCCTTCAGGGTATTCAGTAAACTGTGATGGAGACACAATAATCCACTTCATTCATGGCCTTGGAGCTCTCATCCTGTCAGACCGACTCACGTTCTTCCTCTTTTCATGTCTTAGTTCTCTTCAACCTCCAATCTATTCCCTTTCCCACACACCTCTCCCTCTTAGCCCCTGCCTTTCTAATGTGTTCACCCAGGAAGCCTTCCTCTTCTTCCTATCATGCTCATAAACCATTGCCCATGCATATGCATCCCTTCTTCCTACTCTTGTCTAGGGTAACCCCTTCCATCTGGGCTTTGGATCCATCCCTTAATGATCCTCAGGAGCTGTATACCACTCTTGAATAAAGCCTCCTTTCTCTCTTTTATATGTATAGTCAACTGATTCTTTTAACCAGAGAGTTCCCAAACTCACAGTAAACACTGAAAATGTCACCTTACTGGAGTGGGCTTGCCAGATTAAATACAGGATAAACAATAAGTAATATTTTAGTATCAGTATATTCCAAGTATTGCATTGAATATACTTATACTGAAAATGTATTTAAGCTTTACCTGAAATTCTAATGTAACTGGGCATCCTGTATCTGTATTTGTTAAATTTGGCAGCCATACCCCAGAGTTCTTTCTTGACCATTCACTATATTAAATAGTACTCCCTCCTCCAGATAGTTTCTGTCACCCCTTTTTGTCTGCATACATTATCATCACTGAGTGTATTATATACTTATATGTTTGTTTATTGTCTGTGTTCCTCTGTCTCCTTACTAGAATGTAGATTCCATAGCAACAGGATTTTCAAATTCTTTGCCGTGTCCCTAGTGCCTAAAACAGGGCTTAGCACAAGGTGTGTCCAATGAATGTTTGTTTAATAAATATATGCTTGAGTCTCTCTTCTTTTAAAATAATTGTCAACCCCACAATCACCCTAGATGTATTCCTTCCTCTCTTTTCCCGACTCTCTTCATCTCTCTGGTTCTCAGAACCAGATTTTGTAAGAGGTCTTAAAACTTGTCCCTGTGACTTTATCTCTTGGTTCCTCCTCTTCCCACTCCAGTCTGGCTCCAGTCTTATTCCACCAAAACAGCTCTGTCTAAGGTCACCAGTTACTTCATGTCCTTGAATCACAGTAACATTTTTTACCCCTACCTAATCTCTCAACAAGATTTAATGTTCTTGAGCACTCCTTGCTTCATGAAACAAGCCCATTTCACTGGCACTGCAACTTCCTGGTTTTCCTCTACCTCCATAATCATCCCATTGCCAGTTGATTTTTCCCTACCAGGCCATTAAATTTTGGAGCTAGTCTGGGCCCTCTTCTTTTCTCACTCTATGTTCTCTTGCCCAAGTAATTTCATATATTCCTAGGGCTTCAATGACAATCTATTTGCTGATGACTCCCAATTTTGTACAGCCAGCCTAAAATGCCTCTCTTAGTTCTAGACCTATATATCCAGTTGGTCTAGTTGGCACCTCCACAGGATGTATCAAAGTTATCTCAAAGTCACTTGTCCAAGATTGAATTTAACACATCTCTGCTACTCTACTCCTAGTCCTCTACTGTTGTTTCATATCTTGGGTGAATGATACCTCCATGCATCTAATGGCACATGCCTGAAAACTAGTCATCATTCTTAACTCCTGTAAATCTCACCTCCCAAATAGCTCTTGAATCCATTAGTTTCTTTCTGTTTCCATAGTCACCTACTACACAGGAATATTACCTTTTGCTCTAGTACTTCAGTGGCTTCTTAACCAAGAGAGCTACATTTACTGACTCAGGCCTCATTCTAATCTGTTCTCCACATTTACATCTAAAGTGACTTTTCTACCTGTCGAAAATTCTTCATTGGTTTCATAGGGGGCTCTAACCTCTTTTTTCAGTCTTAAAAAAAATAATTCCAGTATAGTTAACATACACTTTTGTATTAGTTTCAGGTGTACAATCTACTGATGCAACACTTGCATACAACACCTGTGCTCATCACAAGTATACTCCTTAATCCACATCACCTCTTTGACATATTCTCCCTCCAACCTTCCCTCTGGTAACCATCAGTTTGTTCTTTATAGTTAAGAGTCTGTTTCTTGGTTTCTTTCTCTCCTTTTCTTTTTCTCTTTTCAGTCTTCCCTCATGCTGCTGTCTTCCTCATACTTTCAGCTGCAGCAATGCTGGCCAGAAATGGGCTTCTTAAGTGCAACTCTATATTCTGGAGGGCTAGATGAGAAATGGATAACAAAACAACAAGTTTAAAATGTGAATTATTAAGAAATACTGTTTCATATGAAAATCTGCCATCAGCCACCTACCATCTGCCAAAAACATCATATAAAAATTTAGAGCTAAAAGTTCCTTTGCACATTGTCTGGTCTAATTCTCTCCCTCCAAATAAAGAACTGAGTGTTCAGAGAGAAGGAAATGACCAAAGTCACACAGCTGTTTAATGGCAGAGGTGGGAAGGAGTGCCTCCATCCAGAGCCACACTTTTGCTCAACTGGAGAGAGAAGAGATGAAAAAGAAAATGACCTGAGAATTACTGTAGTTCCAAAGGCATGGAGGACTCAATCAGAATGAGGCTGAGGCAGATGAAGGGAGCTAAAACTAGTCCACAAGTCAACCAGAAAACTACCCACAAGAAAACTAGTGAGCCCCCAGATAAGAATCAGGGACTTTCTCAATGAACTTTTCAGCTATGTCTGAAAGGCCTGCTATTGACAGGTTCTAGCATAGTAGCCAATGGATGTGGATGGCACCAGGGTTGGGGGCTTGACAAACCAACTGCTGTCATATAAGGAAATACATGGGTCCTGACCATGCTGTCTACTGAGAGCCGCCTTTTATGAGTTGGCCACAGAAGCCATCTATTACCATCTGGAATTTTCACAGGGAACCATTTCCCTCTTCCATGAGTCTTTGAAATTAAAAATAATCAACTTGGTGCATGCGAAAGTTACAAAGGGAGAGCAATAGATTCAAGGCGCCATTATTTCCTGACAGTTAGGCAAAGGTATCATCTGAGGGATCCTAGTCTACTTTCTTTCAAAGGAAATTGCAAGCTACTGAGCACAACTCATACTTTGAAACTAAAGTTGTCATTCAATAGCCAAGGGAAGCTTTCTGGAGGATTCCACCATTCAGATCAAGGGAGGCTGAGCAAATACCCTGTGTGTGCTTATCGCTATGGACACTGAAGTGTAAATGAGTGTGAAAGTTGCCTTTTGGTGTCAAAAGACCTGACAAGATTTTTTTTCCAAATGGGATTGGAATTACTAGTAAATTTGTTGAGCTAAGAGGCACTCTTTATCAGCTGTAAGTATTTTTAATTGGTTTCTAGGGAACACCTGTGTTAGGGTTATAAGCATCAAAGGTGATAAACAACTTAATTATCCTTCCAGAACCATTAGGAAAAAGTATCACTGTTGGTGAGCTTTCTTTGATGCCTTCTTTTGAAATGCCATCCTGCTACTATTGTGGGGCTATTTGTAGTTTATTTCCCAGAGCTTTGATTTTCCCTTCATAAATAGGAAAGGCAGTTAGAAGTAGATTAATGAAATTAATAATGTTTGCACTGACCAGATATAGTTTAGGTTACTATTGGACATAGTTTCTCCTTGGAGAAGCAGCAAGTAAGAGACAATCAGAAAACCTTGAGAGAATTTTGAGGGAATAGAGACAGAAGCATATGAGGAGACAGAAAGGTCTGGGTTATGGTACCCATTTCCTTATTGCAATGGTTTCTGAGAAAAAGGAGTTGCCAACCTGAGGAGGCTGTTATAGGAGGGAAGGGAAGAGTTTTGTATTCTGTTTACTTTCAATCACTGTCTCTGAATTTTATTCACGAAGGCAAGTGGAGACATGAAAGCAGAGTGTGGTAGCCTATGCATTTGTTAGTAGGTCACACTCTCTGCTCAAAGTACCTAACTTTGCTAAGATTCCACCTTAGGATCATGACAATTTTTTTTTCATTTTCTAGACTCTATTCAAATACAATGCCCCTGAGAGTGGTTTTAAAAGAATCACTACTAAAACAGAACAGTAACCTTTCTGTAGGGAGCAAGGAACAATCAGAAGTGGGATTTGAGTACAGGCCACAGATGGACTTTCCTGAATTCACTTTCACTCAAGACTAACAGTTACTTAGCATTTTGGTCCTCTCTCTCTCTCTCTCTCTCTCTCTCTCATTGTCACATGAAAAAACCTTTCTGGCTCTCACTTTTTTTTTTTTTTTGGTTGTGAATACAAGACCATTATTTGCATGAAACAAATTTAAGAGAGATAAACTCCCAAAACTTCCCTTTAAATATCAAAAACAGGGGCTGGCACCCCAACAGAACAAGGATTTCCTAATAACATAAACTAGAGAAGGCACTAGATACAAAGTGATTACAACTTCATCTGCCCCATGAGGAGGTAAAAAACTCATATCTGGGATGGATTAGGTACAAAATTGGCAAAAGAAGGTGGTAGGAAAAATAAAAGAAGGTAGTAGGAGAACGAAGGATACCAGAGAGTTGTGATTTGTGATGTGAATATGTGGCCTCACCCTCCTCCTCCTTCTGGTATTTGAAACTCCAGGATGATGTGGGGTGTAAAGTAAAACCCAAATCCCAGGAAAGAGGTGGCTTCTTTCAACTGCTCCTTAATGGAGAGCACCTTTAACAAGATCTGGCTCTCACTTTTAACTCCTTAAACTAAAGTTATGTGGTTAGTCTTACCTGTCAGAAATAAATGAGAAACTATGTTTTCAGCGCCTCAAGAAGTAAGGTACCATAGACATTCAGGGGAATCGACTATAACTCTTTTTAAATACTTCACATTTTTAAAATGTCAACTGGTATAAAATCACAGTTGGAAAGGGATCATAAGGAAGCTATTCCTTTCCTTATACATATGAGGAAACTAAGTCCTCTTTGGGGAAAAAAAAACAACAACTATTAGCACAGGCTCCTGGAGCATTACCTCATACCCTTCTCACTTGATTCTGCTGAGAGATTTCTCACTGTGGTTGGGACTAGAATCATGGTAAATAACTGACTCCACATGACATCTTTGGTATTGGATAGAATTAAAGGGAAACACAGTGGCCACCATCCTTTCAGCCCTGCCTCATATTGGCAATTTATCAAGTAGGCCAAATGTTAATTTCCCGAAAACATTTTGGAGAATGGAATGTTAAATCACAATAAAAATGTCAGTTGGACATTAAAAATCAGAGCTTTAACAGGCAAAAGCCTCTTTGACCTTGGCCACAGCAACTTCTTACTCAACATATCTCCAGAGGCAAAGGATACAAAAGCAAAAATGAACTATTGGGACCTCATTAAAATAAAAAACTTCTGCACAGTGAAGGAAACAATCAGCAAAATTAAAAGGCAACCAACGGAATAGGAGAAGATATTTGCAAATGACATATCAGAAAAAGGGTTAGCATCCAAAATCCATAAAGAACTTATCACCCAAAAAGCAAATAATCCAATGAAGAAATGGACAAGAGACATGAATAGACACTTCTCCAAAGAAGACATCCAGATGGCCAACTGATACATGAAAAAATGCTCAACATCTCTCATCATCAGGGAAATACAAATCAAAACCACAATGAGATACCACCTCACACCTGTCAGAATGGTTAACAGTAACAACTTAGGCAACAATGGCTGTTGACAAGGATGCAGAGAAAGAGGATCCCTTTTGCACTGCTGGTGGGAATGCAGACTGGTACAGCCACTCTGGAAAACAGTATGGAGGTTTAAAAATAAATGTAAAAATAAAACCACGCTACAACCCAGCAGTTGCACTACTAGATATACAAGGGCTACAGGTGTGCTGTTTTGAAGGGACATATGAACCCCAATGTTTATAACTTCACTGTCGACAATAGTATGGAATAGTATGGAAAGAGCTCAAATGTCCATCAATGGATGAATGAATAAAGATGTGGTATATAAGGGTGCCTGGGTGGCTCAGTCGGTTGTGTCCGACTTCGGCTCAGGTCATGATCTCATGGTTCGTGGGCTCGAGCCCCGCGTCGGGCTCTGTGCTGGCAGCTCAGAGCCTGGAACCTGTTTCAGATTCTGTATCTCCCTCTCTCTCTGCCCCTCCCCTGCTCATGCTCTGTCTCTCTCTGTCTCAAAAATAAATAAAACTATATTAAAAAAATATATATAATAAAGATGTGTAAAGATGTATACACACACACACACACGTACACATACACAATGGAGTATTACTTAGAAATCAAAAAGAATGAAATCTTGCCATTTGCAACTACGTGGATGGAACTAGAGGGTATTATGCTAAGCAAAATTAGTCAGAGAAAGACAAATATCATATGGCTTCACTCATATGAGGACTTTAAGATAAAAAACTGATGAACATAAGGGAAAGGAAGCAAAAATAATATAAAAACGGAAGGGACAAAACATAAGAGACTCTTAAATATGGAGATCAAACAGAGGGTTACTGAAGGGGTTGTAGAAGAGGGGATGGGCTAAATGGGTAAGGGGCATTAAGGAATCTACTCCTGAAATCATTGTTGCACTATATAGTAACTAACTTGGATGCAAATTAAAAAATTAATTTAAAAAATCAGAGCTTTAATAAAACGATTTTTAAAGACCTCAAACCTGTGAATGGAGTGACTGAATCGTTCCTTGGTCTGACTTGATTCAAAAGATGTTGGACTTCTCTTAATTCTGGAGGGTCTATTAACCTGAGGTTCTAGACTGTGAGCTTACAGTAGGGCTTGTTTCTCTTCACACTTCTCTGTATCACCATCCATTTCCCCTTCTCCTTTTCCCTTGTGCAGCTGGTCAGGTTTAAATTCTTTATGAATGTTAGTGAGAACTCTTTGTTGAAGAACCAAAGGTCCAGATGTATCCATTATATAGTGCCAGTTTTAAAAAGAGAGTTTGTGTGCATCTGTGTTCCAATCTTATGATTTCACATTTGTTATGTGGTATGTTTTGGCTCTAGAGAGGTGTTTAAAAAATCCTGGTTGTCTCAAACCAAACTGCCTCAGTCTGCAGACAAAGGGTTGAGTAGTAACTTTCATGCACTCTGCAAACCCGAACACCTCTACTTTATTTCCTGCTTTCACCACAGCAGGTGTTTCTGAGATCTTTTCCAGTGGGGGCAGATGAGAAAAGTCTTTCCTCTGGAGTTCCAGTTTCACACCAGAGAAAGACAGACATCTTCTTGCTCTGGATTCTGTTATTGTCAACAGGGAACCTGGGCAAAGACTAAGAGTTTTACAGTATTTAATTGGTAACTAGTCCATGGACAGCCATATTTGACTCCTCACTAATTTCTGTCAGCTGGTATTGATGGAAATCATTGACAAACTTTGGGTATGGGAGTATGATTACACACAAACTCTTTGGTATTGAGTAGGAATCATGGTATAGAAAACATGATGATTTTTAGAGAATAAAACGCATGTTTGAGAATTCTGCTTTTCTAGTATATCTCTCAGGCTTTCACATAGCCTCTTTGTACAACTAAGAGACGTAACACAAGTTCTCTAGTGATTGTGGCTCTGACAATGACTTTGCACCTTTAGAATATCTGTCTTTACTTATGAAGTTGTTGTATAAAATAATCCTATCTAATATTACTAAAACTACTAGAATTAATAGAAAAATAGTGTCTTCTTCCCAGGCATGTTTGAACTAGGACTTCAACTTGAACCCCAATACTTGGAGGCAAAGATGCAACCCAAGTAATTTCAGTGTATGGAGAATTTCAGTCTATGCTATCTTTCATCTATGTGACTTATCTCTTGGACATCCCCTTATCATTTTTGTTGCTGAATGGCTAATAGCACCGTCAGGATAGCATCTGATTAGTGTTTGACCTTTATAAACAGTTCCTCTCACTAAGATCATCCCAGTTCTGTTACTAAAACTCTTGTGTTTTGTCAGATTGTTTATCTTAGTGAACTTTAATATTATGTGTTCCTTTTCCTCAAGATCTTATAGATAACCAGCAAGGGATTTAATACACTGGAATATGATAAGGATACATGGGCAATTTAGTATAGCCCTTAAGAGTATGTGCTTTAAAGTTAAACCATAATACCTGCAATATTGTATTGTAAATAGTAGCAGTCTAATCAAACAGAACTATTATTGTTATTATCATCAACAGTAGCAGCAGCAGCTTACAACTGGTATGATCTTCACCCTCCTCAGGTATTATAATTTTTCTCCAGGCCTTCAATGATTGTGCCCATAAAAGTGAGAAATGTGAAATTTTCTCTATCATCTAGCTGGCCAATGAGGAAAGGCATAGTCTTGCTGAGATATTATTCAACCTTCTAATCCTTCTGCTGTCTTGCACTGAAAGCACCCGGCCCCAATCAGTCACAGCTGCAGACAGGGCTGGAGCAGCACACAGCAGACAAAAAAAAAAAAAAAAAAAAAAAAAACCGGGGGGGGGGTG
>NW_027530502.1:5085414-5112517 GCF_008692635.1 Crocuta crocuta
AAAAAAAAAAAAAAAAAAAAAAAAAAGAAAAACTGGCCAGGTGGTTTGGGCTAGAATGTGGTCACTTCAAGTATCTCACTTCCTTTCCTCTCAGGAGCCATATGGGCAGTGCAACCCTAAACTTCTCAGGTTCCAACAATGAGATTGGTAACGTATCTTTGAGCTCATGTCAGATGAGCAGATAAGAAGACCAGGGTTTTCCTTCCTTTAATTTAAGCCCAGCAGTCTTAATATTCCACACAACAGAGTTTAAGATAAATGAAGAATTCTTTTTAATGCTTGTCAAAAAGCTGGGCAAATATACACCCTCTCCCTAATCTTCAAGAGTAGCACAAGAATTGGCGTCTCCTGAACCACTTATAAGTGAAGCTAAGCATAGTGGTGATAACAGTCCTACTGGTTCAGACTGATTGTGGGTCCTTTCCTATTTCTGGTGCAGTAACTGGAGACTTGTCTGTCTCCAAGGATGCTAACACTGAGCCATGAGCCAAGTCCAAATGCTTTCCCGAGTTTGGGTACTACGTTGTTGTGCTGGCTCTAAAATAGAACATATTTTTCAAGTGAGTTAATGCCTATTTACTGCTTTGTTGTAATGTTTAATTATTGTAAATGACCCTTAATTGTTTAATTATTAGACCAAAGGGTAGATAAGAACTTGCTGCAAGCAAAATAAAAGACCAAGCCTCTCTCTATAAAAAGGCATATATATTATATATGCATATCTACTGTACAAGTACCTACATATCTAGAAGTATTTTATATGAGTGTTTATGTATAAATGTATTTTTGCTTATGTTTTAGATACACCAGCCTATGCTGGATTTGACTTAGTGGTCATAAATGTGGACTAAAAGAGAGATGCTCCCCAAGGAAACAAATGCTTTGGTTGGCTCAAATGGTGAATTACCTTTAATAGTAGTGTTACTAAGGACGGTTACTAAAGACTATTCTGCTGAGCAATGTTGACCCTGTTCTCTTGTTGCTTTCCTCTTTGAGAAAATCATTCACACTGCAGTGAAAGCCTAGAGTGACTGCATTGTACATACTGCCAATTCAGGGTGGAGAGAGGGTGGCCCCATGTGAATAAGGCTTCTTAGCTGGAGTCTAGTACTTATCCCAAAGAAGGACTGATCCTTTGAGGAAATATGAAGAAAGGAATATTCACTTAAATTCTCTCTGATTTGTGATGAACAATACTTGCCAGTCTTAAAGGAATAGTCACCTCCTTTTTCACAAGAGGAAAAGATATGAGACCTGAAAAATTCAAAGCAATTCTAGGAATGTGCTCTTCTCACAACCAAGTCTTTTCAGAGGGGTTGTTCCTTGTGATCCATTTCTCAAATGCACTCACAGAATGCATTGGGAAGTGATTCAAACTTACAGTGGCTAATAGTAATAGCTTCTGTTAATTGAACACTTAATGTGTCAGGTACTGAGCTATGGGTTTTACCTGTATTTATCTGTGTATGTCTTACAATGATCCTATTAGGTGTGTCCTATTTCTGTCTGCATTTTATAGGTAAGGAAACTAAGGTATGGAAAGGGTAAGTAAAAAATCCACTGCCGCACAACCAGTAAGTGGCAGAAGCAAAATTGAACATAGGCAACAGGCTCCAAGCCCCATCACTGTAACCCCATCAGTATACCAGTACACCTTGCATTGGTTTGGGAATGGTGCTAAGGTTCCAAAAGCTCAGAATAAATTAGGAAAAATCAGTTGGTTCCCACTGATTTTGAGAGTTCCCCATTACTGATGGGAAGTCTTGAAAAATAGCTACAAAGAAAATGGAAACAGCAATAGCATCAAAGGTTCTGGAGAAAGCAGTGTCTCATTGTGACTCAACCCTTAGGAACAAGTCAAGGCTCCTGTTTTCCCCTGCTTGGCACTGACTACTGCAGTAGAGTCAGGAGGCACAGTGGAGTTTAACTCTTGGGTAAGTGTGCTTAACAGCTCCCACTCCTGGGGCTCATTAACCACAAAGGAGGCGACTGCACAGAAACGGTTACAAGTCACCCAGGGAAGAACTGGCTAATGACACCAGTCTCACATTCCCAAGACCAGAGGTAAATTACATGTTCCCTTCCAAGGACTCTTTTAGTGCCGCTACAAAACTATTAGGGCTGTTAGGAAAAAGACAGTTGGATTTTTATATATTTTTTTCTTAGCCTTCTTGTACAATCATATGTGTATTTGATATTTTAAAAAGAAGCTTGAGATGTCATAAAACCCCCAAGAGGATTATATAATAATCCTTTTGTACAAAGTCCTTCCTAATTGTCTTCCTAATGTCTGAGGTTACTCTGCTCATTTGAAAATTACTTCATTTAGCAAAGGGCATTTTATAAAATATATGGCCTGCAAAGCTTACCTTAGCCCCAAGGGGGGAAAAGGAGGATGCTCCCTCATATGTTTAGGGAGACCTTTTTATGTATTCTTTCAACAAAGTTGCATAAAGCAGCTTCTATGTCTGGGTAACTACCTAGCGGCTGAGGGAAATACAGGCATAGATGGCATGGTCCTTTTCAGGAAAGACTGGAGAAATGTGTGCAATGATCAGAAGTGATGAACTAAATACAAATAGCAGAATAGGACTTATTGTCATATAGGTGTGGTTGATGTGTTCCTACCAGTTTGTCTGAACCATCCTCATTTGTTACCTCCACTCAATTTTCTTCCACACTGAAAACCAACTAGCAAACTGAGGAAGATAAAATTGAAGATAGAACACCACAGATAATATTTTAAAGTCCAACTTATTTTAGAGCCCTAGTTTCAAGACTCATTTTAGTATCCAAACAAGTCTTATGGGGGGATACTTACAAAGCTAAAAGTCATGAGAAAGAATTTCGAGAGAGGAGAGAAATGATGAAATGGCCATATGGTTCACCAAAACAAACACTTTCTGGGTAAATAAATTAGATTATGGCTGCAGATCTGCCACTTACTTGCTCTGTTAACTCTGTAAAGCACAGACTCTCTGAGCTTCAGTTTTCTTCTTACAGGTCTAACAGTACTTGCCCTGATAGGAGAGTAAAAGGAGCCATAGCTATATCATACTCCATAATCAGATTAGTTTTGGAGGAAAAACTGAGTGAGCTCATAGGTTATTAATTTCTGATTACTTTCTCTCTAGCTGTTTCCTTTCTTTTTCTTTTTCTTTTCTTTTCCTTTTTATTCTTTTAGAGAGAGAGAGAGAGAGTATTTGTGTGTGCTCACATGTGTGCAAGCGGGTGTTGGGGTGGGGTAGATGGAGAGACAGAGAATCTTAAACAGGCTCCTCACCTAGCATGGAGCCTGATGCGGGGCTCAATCTCAAAACCCTGAGATCATGACCTGAGCCTAAAACAAGAGTCAGACGTCTGACTGAGCTGCCTAGGATCCCCAGCTATTTTATTTATTTATTTATTTAAGATAATGTGGAAATAGGAAGTACACTTCTGTAATGCTAAGTGACTTCTTACCCAAGGAATCTGGAAACACTCTTGTATTACACACCTCGCATGCACCACTTCCAATCCTTATTGTCTTTCCTGTCTGTAATTCTAGCTGCTACTGTAGTGACTAGTTCTTCATAGTTTCAGGCTCAACCTGACACTGATATGCTCTGTACCCTTACTTTGCACCTCCTGTGAAAGGTTAATGTAGAAGCTTAGAATGCCACAGGGCCCTGCTAGGCATCTAGGCAAATACAACCTGAAAATGCAGTGCATGTAGCACCCCAAAGAAAACTTGACCAGTAGGTAACAGGACCCCATGAAATTATTTATGTCCCCTTTTTCCCCCAGAGAGACTGTCCTAAGAAGCTGTTATATGGCTTCTCAGAGATGGTCTTCCAACATCAAACAGTAAGTTGAATATGGCAATAGCTGGTTTGATCAGCATTCTTGCATTTTCCTCTATTCTTCTCTGCTTGATACTCCATATTCCTTATTCTGGATAATACTCCTTAATAAAATTGTATGATATAAGACTTTTGTTCAAGCTCTGCTTTCTGGGGAGCCAGGCATAAGACCATTGATACCAGAGCGGCTCCAGAAAACAGCCCTTCAGTAGGGTATTTTGGATCTGGATTAAAAAGACCCTAATGCCAGCAGAAAGTATAGTGATTGTAACCCTTGGCATGTAGTGGCATTATAATAACTAAGACTTTCCCCAGTGGGTAATTGAGCAGAGATGTAGGTGGTAAATGAGGGGGCCATGGTGGTTAAAAGTATGGATAAAATGATAATGATAGAAATTGTGGAATAGAGATGACTGCTGTTAACTACACTGGATGACTTAGAAAATAAAAGACTCAGACTCAGGGAAACCCATCAACTCAAACCAAGCTGTGAAAGCCAGAAATCCTCTATAGCAGCTTCAGTGGAAATGGTCATATCCTGGAAGCATAGGGAAAACCATGCTGAAAACCAAGCCCAGGATCTAACTGTAAGGGTGACAAAACCAAAAAGGAGAGTGAATATGCAGCCTCAAGAAATCTATATCAAAGTCAGGACCTTAGCAGGGAAAGAGTGAATATGAACCAGCCTGAGAATTTTGAGCTCCTACTGAACCCTCAAACACCCTTACCAGAGGACACAAGTGGCTACCTGCCTAGAGACTGTTCAAGGACTTCCCCTAAAGCAAATACCTCATAAAATAATAATTTTTCTCCTTAAGGCATAAAGGAGCCCCCCCAGCATTCTTCACAGCCTCTAACCTGTTGATGAGGTGAAGTCTCAACCCAGCCCAAGCTCTATTTCTAGAGGGAATAGCTTACATACCAAAACAACTGCAAAAATTTGCTAATATGATCTGGTAAGAATAGGTACTACACATGTAGAAATGAAGCTTGAGGGTCTTTAACTGGAGTGAAGAGGTCAGAATATAAGGAGAGAGGAAAATATACAGGATACCCATCCGTGTTTTGGATTTAGTATCCTATATCTGTTGAGATATGTCTTGAAGCTTGGTGAAGAGAATGCTAATATTGAAAGTTGTGGTAGAAAGCCTACCCAATTTCCAGATCTAAATCCATTCAGAGACCCAGAGTTCAGTGATTAGTGGGAAGCCCAGAATCCCTTGAGGAAAGACTCTTCAATGTAACCATAAGTATATACAGGAAATATTTATCTGATTCTTTCCCCCAAATGACCTGTGGCCATTTGTTAGAATAACTCTTATGCTGTTAAAAGGGGAAAACTCAAGTCCTTAAAGTCTGTTAGATAAAGAATCAGGGCTGAAGTGATACCAAGGGATCTGAAGTACCATTAGGTGTCTCCAGTAAGAGTGGAAACTCATTGGAGCCACATCATCACAATGGAATTTTTGCCCACGGTTGTCTCATGGTGGGTGCAAAGTATTCATCTTGAGGTTATTTCTCATACTCTGAGTATATCTTTGAGACAAATATATTTATCAGCTGATAGAACCCTTACACTAGTTCCCAACTCAGTGATGTAAGGTTTATTATGGTAGGAAGAGCCTAGTCGAAGCCTCTGAAATTGCCTCTATCCCTGGCCAAGATTGTAAAACAGAAACAGCACTGCATTGCAGGAGGAATTGCAGAGCTTGATGCCAGTCTCGGACTTGAAGAATACAATGTAATGGTCACCATCATATCCCTGGTTCAATTTACCTATGTGGCCCTAAATAATCCTGAAGGAATCATGAAGAATGATATAGAACCATCATAAAGTTAACCAGGTGATGACCCCAGTCACATCTACTATGCCAGATGTGGTATCTTTCTTTTTCTTTTTTAATTTTTTAACATTTATTAATTTTAGAGACAGCATGAGTCGGGGAGGGGCAGAGAGAGACACACACAGAATCCAAAGCAACCTCTAGGCTCTGAGCTGACCACACAGTGCCTGACATGAGGCTTGAACCCACAAACCATGAGATGATGACCTGAGCCAAAGTCAGACGTTTAACTGACTGAGCCACCCAGATGCCCCCAGATGTGGTACCTTTCTTTCAAGTGGATTTAAAGAATCTCTGGTACTAGGTATAAGACAATGAATCTGATGAATGTGTTATTCTCAATGCCCATAAGGAGGAAAGATCAAAGGCAGCTTCCATCCATACTGTAAGGACAGCAACTCCTTTGTGAAATTTATACTTTCTGTCCCTACAAACTTAAGGTTCTGGTTTCCACTGTGGGGTGAAGAAGTGGGAGGGGCACTCCTATCAGATACACAGAAAAGGTTCCACTGAACTTGACCTTGAACTACAACAGTGTGCACTCTTCATGCCAGTGAGTCAGCAACAAAGAGAGGAGTTATTGTATAGGTGCTTGTAACTAGTCCTGGTGACTAGAGCTCCTGCTTCAGAATATGGCCATGGAGGAGTATGTCCAGTATCAGGAAGACCACCTTAGTGGCAGCTCTTTTAATTTTGCATACTTATTCTCTGCTTCACTCCTCTTTCCCCCTACTCCTACTTCCTGCAAGCCAGGCAAACAGTAATACAGTATCCTTTGCCTTAGGCTCCCCTTTCAGGAGAACCCTAGCCCAGGCTACCATCCTGCTGGTAGTTTTCAAATGTACTTATTTGCTGAGAGAGAATTTATATGCCAGGCACTTTAAATGTTTCATTTTATTTAATCATCATGATAATCTTGAGAGGTAGAATCATTATTTCTATTTTCCAGTTAAAGAGAGAGTTTCATATCAGTTAAGCATTTTGCCAAAGAACATAGAGCTTACGAGTAGTGGAGCCAGGTTTTGGTTCACAAAGTGTCTAACTCTAAAGTTCAAGTTCACAGCCTAAATCAGTGATGATAAAAAAGAGGACTCAGAAAGAAGACAGTTCCTTCTGTCACTCCAATATCCCCCTTTGGCTAATACTATGGGAATGTTGAAGACAATGGTAAGGTTCCATCATTGTGAAACATATGATGGAGGAAATCAGAGAGTACTCTTTTTAACAAATCAAGATGTAAGAAGTAAATATGAGGTAAAGTAAAAAGTCAGCTCATTAAAAGTTCTCCTTCAGGAAATAATTTGTTTCTAATCAAATTCACACACAAAAAAATAGAAGAAAAATGTGAAACTTTATCATATCATTTTAAGTTTGATATGTCACCAAATAAAGTGAATGGGGTAGAGTGGAAAGAAATATAATCCATAAAGGAAGTGAGAAAGGTTAAAGAAGTCAGCAGTAATTAAATGGTGACTGAAGTTGAATGGAAATTGATCTGTATTAGCTGACGGCCATTCCTGTCTTTTAGAATGTTACACACCAGTCTCTTTTGATATAAAAATATGTCATTTCTGAGCCAAGGTCGCTAATTCAAGACAGCAGTGGATTCCTGGTATACACATTCTAATATTCCACACCTGCTGGCAAGAATTGAAATAGATAAAATACTTAATAAGGCTGTGTGAGAAATATAAGAGCTTCATTAGTTTTCTGGCTGTTTATGCTTGTGGAAGTTGGAAGCACATTGACTTAATTCAGTGCAAATAGAGGTGAAAGTGATAGCCAAGCTTTTTTGTGGCATGGGCTCTGATAGATGGTCATCTGTTCCCAGGGTTCTGTCTATTCAGTAGGGAGCTAGATAACAGCAGCAGGAGGCTGGGAGAACTTGCATTCTAGTTATATTCTGTTATGGTGTTATCACTGAATGTTAGGTTTTCTTCTGTAACACATCTAATAGGAAACAAAATTGCATGGTGCTTATAATTTTATTATGGGTTTTCTTATGTAACACATCTAATAGGGAACAAAACTGCATGACGTTTATAGTTTTTATTATGAATGCTAACATTATAAACCATCATTCATTGTTATGAAAGATGATGACAGTAACTATTTTTTATTCAGTGCCTACTATATTCTGGTTCTTTTTAATATAAATTGCTGTACTTGGAACTCTGGAAGGTAGATGCTATTCTCACTTTATACATGAGGAAACTAAGGCTCAAAGGGAATAAGTAACTTGCCTAAAATGAAGCCTTAGATAGGAAATCAATCAAGGCTCTTTTCTGCTTTTTCCCTTGTATAACATGACTTCTGATTTATTTCTAGGAGTCTAAATAAGCAAGGGCAGACTTTAATAAAATCCTTCAAGTTTCCAGAAGGTGTGTTATAGAGTAGGATTAAAGCATATTTTTGGAGTGATGGGTAAATATGATTAAGGCCATGTTTGAATCAATCATAACAGCAACAAAAATAGAGTTGATTCATTATATTGTGAATATTCATTATATTGTTGAATCATACATATGTGATTATCATCACATAATCTTTATATGTGATGTGAGAGATGTGTAGTCAACCCTAGAAGGCCATTGAACACATGCTGAATGAGTTCCTAGTGCTTGAGTTGTATTAGATGCTAGAGCTGTGAAAAATAAGAAAAAACTAGTACAAGGATTAATGGCAGTTTTAGAGGGAGTTCTCATGCTTTAGTAGTATTCATCAAATCAGAATGGCATTATGCTTGTGGTAATTCCTCTAATTTTTAGCAGTTAAATACATGGAGGAGGGCACTTGTTGGGATGAGCACTGGGTGTTATATGTAAACCAACTTGACAATAAACTATTTAAGGAAAAAAAAATACATGTAGTAGTCTGGGGCAGGTATTTAAATCTGAATGAAATTCATAGATCTACATTTTTATTTTAAAGGTAATCCTTAGTTCAGAAGTTGATGGTTAATGACAGAGAAATTCTGTGGTCTGGGAAAAGACTTCCAATATTTTGTTTGGGTACCTCAAACGAATAGAAGGAACACCAGTATCCTGAAGAAGCATAGTGGAGGCTGGCCTGAAGAAGCATAATGTGAGATCCCCTGACTGAATCCTGAGCATCTCAAAGGACATGTTATCATTCTGTCCATTCATTCAGAGATTGGACACAAATCTGAATCAAGCCACGGTGTAAAAAGCAAGATTTATGTCTGACCTCTTGGCCCCTATCAGTCTGGGATCAATCAGGTGTTGACAGAAAGGACATAGATTTTGGTATCACCCTAATTTGGTTCTTTACTCCTTACTTGCTACGGGTGCTTTTAAACCCTTTGAATTTTAGTTTTCTCACCAGTAAACAGGAAGTGATAGCATTCACCTCTCAAAAAACACTATGAGGATTACTGGCAATGCTTCCAAAGTGCTGACAAACAAAATACCTCAATATATGGTAGCTAATACTAGATTTATTTATTTATTTATTTATTTATTTATTTATTTATTTATTTGAGAGAGAGAGAGAGAATCTTAAGCAGGCTTCACGCCCAGCATAGAGATCAGTGTTGGGCTTGATCTCAGGTTGAAATGATGACCTGAGCTGAGATCAAGATTGGGGCGCTTAATCAATTGAGCCACACAGGCACACTGGATTTGTTATTAATTGTGTTTATTATATTTGTAAAGAGCACACAAAGAAAGCTTAGGCCATTTCAGCAAGGTATAATATACAATAACTAAATGTTTGGGCTACTGATTTTACTGATTTTTACTTGATTGTTATAAAGTTCATATTCTTTATCATTCAATATTTAAGACAAAAGCATGGCAGTTATTTCTAGTACTCTTTTGGAAATGTAACAATAAAAAAACCTTCTCAAGTGCTTTTAATATGCAGCACATAATGTTGGTTTCTAAATATGTTTAATCCTCTATTTTATTCAGCTCTCAATAATTATTTGTAACCTTTTGTCACCAAGATAAGAACTACCTTATCTCAGAAGAATGGAGACCTTCTTTCATTTTAAAGAACTACTATAAGAACCACTGAAAGATAAAGGTATTTGTTGTTATCACTGTGAAAATTTTATGCAACTCTCAGTATCACAGAGGGAGTAAATCAACCTCTTGCAAAAGATTTAGGTGCAATGAATGGAGGTTAATTTATGTCATGTGCATATTTAATGCTCTGAGATTATAGAATAACACTAGCCAAACTAGTGAAAGAAGGGCCAAAGCATAAAGAAGGCCCTTTCTTTTTATTCACCATATATCATCAAGTGAATATATTCTAATAGTCCCATGACCTGGAGTTTACCACAGACAGGGAAGGCAGTATGTTTGGTTTGGGAATGGTGTCATCTTAGAATGCAAAATTTCTTGTGTTGCATATTTTTAGAGTGCAAGGCTGGGACACTCCAGTCTTAAAGATGCTTTAAGCTCTTATTAACCAAGGCTTATTCCTTTATCACTCTCAATCATTGTACCACACCAGCCTTATGGTAAAATGTCAACCATGGTTACCATTAATTTCTAGTATTGAGGGGACCTTACCTCGCCCATGATCCTTGCTCCGACTCCTGACCAGTTGAAGAATAACGGAGGTATGGAGATTTGTAGTACACAGGCAATAAATCATATTAGCAATAACAGATATGAACTGGTTTTCTCTCCCCCCACAAACTACTCTGGAAAGGCACTTCTGCTGTACACCTCATTGGAGAGCAGTGGTGATCTGAAGAAATGCTTCCTCTTGAAAGAACCCTTTTTATTCACAGTGGAATACTCTTGAATTTTGCAGATTGTCAAACACATACAAAAAGTTTTTTTTTTAATAGTTAAGGAAGTAAGCCTTAAGAAAATGTGTACCTAATCCTATTAGCTGACTTAATATAGAATTATTAAAAGCCTTGATATACAGGATTTAACACAATCTTTCTAGCAGGGTGTGATGTAATCTGTTTTTGTTCCTCAGCTAGCAGATGGCTTACCTTTAAGTAATTTCCAATATGTTAAGAGATCAAAAGCCATCCTCTCGCCACCGAGGCAGTAATCGTTCTTCTCTGCTGGGGGTTGCTTGGTACTGTGGTAGGGATATGCAAAGGCTCCTGGCATTTCCAAAGATAGAAGGGCGACATTTCTTAAGACTTTGAAGTTAATAATCCTTCAGAAGTTAAAAAACTGAGGGATTTTTCAAAACCCTTTTAATGTTCTATATGCCATGTGCAAAAGTAAATATCTGTAAGAAATCACTGAGGGCTGGTGCGAAGCTTGGAGGAGAGCTCTACAATCTCTCAAGTCATGGACTGGCACAATCTGTCGCTGCTGAGGATGTGAATAGATTGTGCTTTCTTCAAGTAGTACTGTTTGGAGGATGTGATTTCTGTGTTGAATATTTTAAGAATGATACTAGAAATAAATTCAATGAAATTCATTGCCTGTGCTGCCATCGATGAGTCCAAGCAGTGGCGTTATGACAGTTCTTTTCCTGCCATCGAGACATGACTCTTTCTGAGGCTGTGAGGCTTTCAACTGCTTCCTCATGCATTTCTCATTGTTGGAAATGATCTATTGGTAAAGAGAGAGGGTAAATTTGCATTCAGGATTCTGTTTGATCTTTACTACTAGAGAGAGAAGTGTTTTTTTAAAAATTGTTTTTTAATGATTTATTTATTTCTGAGAGAGAGAGAGAGAGAGCATGAGTAGGGGAGGGTCAGAGAGAGAGGGAGACACAGAATCTGAAACAGGCTCCAGGCTCTGAGCTGGCTGTCAGCACAGAGCCTGACGCGGGGCTTGAACCCAGAAACTGTGAGATCATGACCTGAACTGAAGTCCGACACTTAACCGACTGAACCACCCAGGCGCCCAAGAGAAAAGTGCTTTGTATCTTGACAGTTTAATATGCTTCTAATGGATCCAGAGCCCACAGTCTTTTTTTTTTTTTTTTTGGTAAAGTTTAATCCATATTTTCATGATGTGCTGAATGATAGAACCCTGCTGAATTTTGAGTGCAGACAAACCTAAATGTCTCAAGGTTTGTTACCACCTTTGCTTAAGACACTTACTTTTGATACAGAGAGTTTTCATTTTATTCTCTGGACCAGTTATTTTTCATGCTACTTAAATTGAGTAAAAAGTCTCAGTAAGAAAATATATTCCCAGCCATATAGGAGCCCTAAGATTAGATCTTTCTCTTGGAGATACAATGGATTGTTTTAACTTAAATATCAGGTCAGACCCCTCTACTATCACCCCCTTTTCCTTTTCACCATTTTGGTTTAGGCATTTGATAGCTGGAATGTTGGCAGGCAATTGCTGGATAAATGAGCACTTAACCATCTTCAAAAATGATAGAGAAAATATGAAATAGAATCCAGAGTATGTGCAAGAAGCTTGCAGGTACCAAGATCCATCTGGAAAGGAGGTAAAGGCAAATGGCATGGGACAAGAAAAATTTTGAAATGGGAACTTGAAATGCCCTAATATCATTTTACCACAACATAGAAAATCACACATGGATATAGACACCTATTTTCCCAAAACAGACTCACCAGACTGTTTGGAGCTATAAGTAATATCTGCTTTCTGTTCTGACGAGCAGCCAAGAAGAAGCAATAATATTCCTCAAAGTTCTCAAAAGATTCTACCTGTAACTATTTTACAAGGCATTCCCCTTTTGAGAATTTTCTGTTATTTTCTTTTATTCCAAAGAATGAAATGAAACCTCTTCATATCAAAGGCAAGAGCTGGTAAGAGTTAGGTGAATGATTTATGACTCTCACACAAATCTCCCAGTTGTTCATTGAACTCATTCCTTCTTTCCAGAATTATTTTACCACCACTGCTCTCCATACTCTCTGGAATCTCTTTTCTTGTCCTTGAAAACTATTGTGGCGTCTCTGCTTTCTTATCTTCAGGGTTAAAGGACCCACAGTTTCTTTATACTTTATTTAAAGCCACTTGCTTCCTTGTGGGTCTTTCCAAGGTTCACTACACTCATTGTGAATGTGCGTGCAGGATGTGGTCACTCAAGTACAAGGCTGAGACTATGGCAGGCCACCAGTTTATCCTTTTTCAGTCATAGATCTAAAGATAGTCTGACTTTGAATGGAATGTGTAAAATCTAATCATTAATTCCTGAGGAGTTTGGGAAAGAGTGAAATTTTGAAGTGATTCTGTCAGCTTGGGTAATAATTGCCCATCTCCTGAGATGAGAGAGGTAAAGTAGTCAACCCTCATTGGACTAGGTAAATGAGATTGAGAGAGAAATGGAAGGGTAGTCATGTAAAGCCAAAACTTAAGCATAGAAACAAAACTAGAGTTATAACTTAGTTATTCAGCCTTGCCATTAAGTATTGTTATGGAACAGCATGATCTACAACTTGCTCCCCAGAATTGCTTAACACTTAAGAAATAGTTGTTTAGTTCTTCTCCCCTCACCTAAAAGAGAGGACTCAAGACTTGAAATTTTTGGGTTTGATCTTGGGAGAAAGAAATGAGTAAGAGACTAAGTGGGAGGACCTAGTCTCTTCTGTTGCGTTTCTTGAAAAACAGAGCGGATATCCTAACCCCTTCTGTTTGTCTTCAAGGAAGTTACAGTTTAGCAATAATTAGCCAGTGCCTAATTATTCAGCTCCCCTTCCACATAGGTCTGTGCCCCCACATCCCTGCTGCCCCTGGAACATAGTTAACCCATGAATCTATAAATCAACTGTGGATAATGTCAAATTGATTCTATAAGATGTTTGTAGGATAATTAGATATCTAGTTTGAAACATGGGATAATTTTAAATCACGTACCAATTTGACACTAAGCTCACAAGAAAACTGTGATAATTCTCATAGAGTTCTGATTCCTTGAAAGGAAAATAGTGCATAAACCACAAGGCTAGCTCTTGTTTTGGCCCCACAGGACAAAAAAATATTTTCTTTCAAGCCGAGGTATAGAAACATATCCTTTCCAAGTGATATTAGCTTGTGGAAATTTGATAATTACCAGTCTCTTTCCTCCATCTTCCTATTTCACAGGCCAAGGAATGGGTTAATTTTCTACACTCTGTCTCAGACTCTGGATTCCTATTCTTATTCTTTTGTTTAAAATACTGGGAAAAAACCCTACCTGTACTGCATGCAGAATCATAGTGCCAAGAAGGACCCTTGGAGGTCAATAAATTCATCCTTCTGCCTTTCTGTAGGACTGTGCCCCATGCCACCTAGTTGAGAGCTCCTGGGATTTTGAGGCAGTGTAGGACGAATGTAGGATATCTTCTGACTCCAGCACATAGTCAAAACCTCAGCCCAGCAGTGAATGCACAGCACTTTCTGTCTTCCTACTGTGCCCCGAGTAAAGACTTTTCACTTCATACATCATTCACAACTTGCTACAGGCTTTCACAAAGCCAGTACATACCCTTTACACAAAGAAAAGAAGAAAAAGAACAGGTTCTAGGGAAAAAGGAAAAAAACAGCAACACAGATGTGTCTGCCAATTGTAGCATTATCAACATGGAAATTAACAAGGCACATGTAGTTGGGGATATTAATTAAACAAATGGAGTTTCTCATTCTATTCACACATTTCAATAACAGAGTCAAACATAGTTAGGCAGTTACATTTTCTTGCTTGGCTCTGGTGCCCTGAGAGGCAACGCAAAAGTAGATAGAAATTGGAAGTTACTTTTCCCCTAGAGAGATACAGTAAACAGATGCTGAGTTAGTCCCATCTGGCTCACAAAATCCCGGGATCCTAGAGGAGGGTGCCACATGACGGTGCTAGAGATACTATTAGTGCTGGGTGTGCTGCCCCCAGTGACTGAAGGAAGAGGCCCTGGGAGAGAAAGGGACAGCTTCATTTGAGTCTTGGAATGTCCCAAACCAGGATCTTTCACAAAAAGGTGAAGGGACAACTTGTTTATTGCTAATACTTGAGGGATTTTTCTTTTTCCACAAGATGATGGCTATGAGCATCATGATTATTTTCTGAGTAACTGACACTTCTACTAAATAGTAATTAGAACCCCCATTCTAATACTGTATTATATTTTATATACTGGTTGGGCATAATAGTAACTTGATGGACAGATTTGTGTAGAAGAAATCGAGATTTAGTCAGAAAACTTAATCATAGAGCTATTCATTTCCAAGTTCTGAATTAATTTAGGGGAACTACTAGATAAGTCATTTTCATTGTCTTTTCCTTTTGAGAAATACAAAATGTTGATTTCTGAAGCTTAAGGAAAAAAATCTGGAGCTATAAGCCTGGCTTTATTATTACTGAGTCATCTTAGGCACTAATAGCGCATTCTGTTCTTCTCTCTACTTATATTCACCTGTGTCCTTTTCCCTAAGGCTTCATGAAGAAATGAAGGACCCGTTGTTTTCCATATCTCGGTCCTAGATCTAAAAGCCCACCCGGTCCAAGTCCACTGACCTATAGATTGAACCCAGGTTCCCCATTCAGCTAAAAACCAGGTGGTGAGTATATAGTGTCCCATGACATGTCTGCTGTGCCCTCTGTCCTTAGCTTCCTAGGCCTGGGAGCCCTTCCCATACCACTTGCCACAGACATACAAAGAACTTACACAACCATATATGACCTCCACTTACTCACCAAGCTCTGCCTTTTTCTTGATTCTTTGGTTTCTTGATCCCCATCCTTTCTTGATCTTTTCCCTGGTCTCCCACATCCTCTCCTGACTATCTATTCTGATTCCTTTTTTGGATTATTAGAAAGTAATCCATAAATCCTTAGACTGCCCCCACCAACTCTGAGTTTGACCCACTCACCTGACTTTGGAATTCTCACAGTTCTGAACAGAGCTCCCTTCATCAGACTAGCACTGGGGGGAGGTGGGGGTTCTTATTGGCACTGATCCCATTTGGAATTGGAAATTATGGCCTTCTGGCTTATACCAAATAGTTAGAGGAATGGAGTGGAAACCTTTCAGAGAACACCGTCTTCAGTTTCCCTTCCTCACACAAGAGGTGAGTCTCATAAGAGCAAACTGAAGACTAGAAGATCTTTGGGGAGAATATGATTCTGTGAATCAAATTTGAATCACTGTGTCATTCAATCACGTTGATTCAATAAACATTTGTTGTTTCAACAGTGTGCCAAGCATTGTACTAGATGCTGGTAGGCTCTTTTTGTTTTGTGCTGCTCAAGAGAATATGGCAAAATACCTATTCCATATGAACAGACTTAGAATAAAATCACTGCAGGGGCGCCTGGGTGCCTCAGTCAGTTGAGCGTCCAACTTTGACTCAAGGCTCTGAAAGTTTGAGCCCTGCATCAGGCTCTGTGCTGTGATCTAGTTTCATTCTTCTGCATGTTGCTGTCCAGTTCTCCCAGCACCATTTGTTAAAGAGGCTGTCTTTTTTCCATTGGATATTCTTTCTCGCTTTGTCAAAGATTAGTTAGCCATACATATGTGGATCCTATTCTGAGTTCTCTATTTTATTCCATTGGTCTATGCATCTGTTTTTGTGCCAATACCATACTGTCTTGATGATGACAGCTTTGTAGTAGAGGCTAAAGTCTGGGATGGTGATGCCTCCTGTTTTGGTTTTCTTCTTCAATATTACTTTAGCTATTTGGGGTCTTTTGTGGTTCCATACAAATTTTAGAATAGTTTTTTCTAGTTTTGAGAAGAATGCTGGTGCAATTTTGATTGTGATTGCATTGAATGTATAGATTGCTTTGGGTAGTAATGACATTTTAACACTATTCTTCTGACCCATGAGCATGGAATGTTTTTCCATTTATTTGTATCTTCCTCAATTTCCTTCATAAGTTTTCTATAATTTTCATCATACATATCTCCTATATCTTTGGTTAGGTTTATTCCTAGGTATTTTATGGTTTTTGTGCAATTGTGAATGGGATCAGTTTCTTGATTTCTCTTTCTGTTGCTTCATTGTTGGTGTATAAAAATGTAACCAACTTCTGTATGTTGATTTTGTACCCTGAGACCTTGCTGAATTACTGGATACTGATCCAGGCTTCTAGGCTACTAGGCTTCTGGTGGAGTCTGTCAGGTTTTCTATGTAGAGTATCATGTCATCTGCGAAAAGTGAAAGCTTGACTTCTTTGCTAATTCTGATGCCTCTTATTTCCTTTTGTTGTCTGATGGCTGATGCTAGGACTTCCAGCACTATGTTGAACAACAGTGGTGAGAGTGGACATCCCTGTCGTGTTCCTGATCTCAGGGGGAAAGCTCTCAGTTTTTCCCCATTGAGGATGATGTTAGCTGAGGGCTTCTCCTAGATGGCTTTGATGATGTTTAAGTAAGTTCCTTCTATCCTGACTTTCTCGAGGGCCTTTATTAAGAAGGGATGCTGGTAGAACTCCCTCCAGAAGCCATCTGGCTCAGGGCTCTTATTTGTTGGGAGAGTTTTGATAACTGATCCAGTTTCTTCACTTGTTATGGGTCTGTTCAGATTTTCTATCTCTTCCCAGGTGAATTTTGGTAGTGAGTGTGTGTTTAGGAATTTGTCCATTTCTTCTAAGTTGTCCACTTTGGTCGCATAGAATTTTTCATAGTCTTCCTTGATAATTTTTTAGTAGTATTTATATCAGTATTTATTTATCAGTATTTCTGAGGGGTTGGTTGTAATAAGTCCTTTTCAACTCATTATTTTGTCTATTTGAGTGCTCTCTCTTTTCTTTTTGAGAAGCCTAGCTAGAGGTTTGTCAATTTTGTTTATTTTTTCAAAAAACCAACACTTGGTTTTGTTAATCTGTTCAAATGTTTTTTTGGTTTCTATATTGTTTATTTCTTTTTTTTAATAAATAATTTATTGTCAAGTTGGTTTCCAACAACACCCCATGCTCATCCCCATAAGTGATCTCCTCCATGCCCATCACCCCCTCTCACTCCCCAACACCCATCAGTCCTCAGTTTGTTCTCAGCACTCAAGAGTCTCTCATGGCTTGCCTTCTTCCCTCTCCCCGACTGTTTCCCCACTTCTTCTCCCCTACGATCCTCCGTTAAGTTCCTCCTAATCCTCCTATATGTGTAAACATATGGTAGCTGTCCTTCTCTGCCTGACTTATTTCGCTCAGCATAACACCCTCAGCCATGTGTACTTTGGCTTGTTTCTTGAGGTCGCCTTTTATCCAGGCAGGTGATCCACTCTGCTGAGGAGGAAGAATGGGCCAGGTGCACAGCGACCATGTTGGGCAGCAGGGGCGCGGTGTCCCAGGCTTTGGTGACCTCCCGCACTTGCTCTGCCTCTGCCTCTGCTTCGCCCGTGGTGCTTATCCACTTGGGATATTGGTAATGGTTTCTTGATCTGGTTTAGAGTCATACAGGTGACACTTATTAAACACATATTTAAATTTTATCACTCTTTTGCATATGAGATATTTAACAATTCTGGAAATTGTTAAAAAAATAAGTCAAATATTTTAGGTACATTTTCTTGGGGGGTCAAGAACATGTGTCTGTGGACCATGAATTTCCTTTCCCTATGGTTGGATTTTCTCTGAGGCTCAGAACTCATAATTCAGGCTCACTGCATATAGCACTCGATGTTAGGAAATAAATAACTCTTGGTCCTGAGATACTCACATGAACCTGAGCTAGCTCACCATCTACTATTTTAGAAATTTGTGTTTATTTTTTCTCATGGGTTATATCAGGAGTCTGTAATTGACTTTTTTTTTTTTACTCTACTTTTAAAATGAATCCAGTCTGTTTTGAAGTATTTTTTTTTTGATCCAGTGAAATACAGAGTACTATCGATTAGATATTCTGAGTGTCATCTGTTGGTTATCATTTAGTAATGTGATATGCCTTTATGTCCACTTTGGGGACTTTTCAAAAACAATTTCTGTATTTATCACCATTGCAAAATCAATCAAATGTGAGTTAAAGCAAAGGCAACTTGAATGACCCCAAACTGAGATTTAAGCTGCCAAAACAAGCAGTAAATGTTTTTACTAGTCTAGTGATTTTCAGAAAGATAACAGTTATAAACTTTATTTCAAATAAGTTTCTGAAAGATCTGGAAATGTGATTATCAAAATGAAGGTTGTACAGAACTTTATGTCCCTTGATTATTCACAGATGCAAATTATCATGCAATTGGAAGCTTACTAAGATATTGCAGAGATATTCAGACATTAATAATACGCTGCCTTTGTTACTTTACAGTCAGTCTGCTCATTGTTTCCAAGAAAAGATCCTTATAGTTTGTATTCTTCTCCAGATGAGAAATGATCAGGTAAGAATTATTCAAACACATACCACCTGTTAACCACACTTCCTTCCAGAGAATGGAATTTTTGTAGGGACACAGGCAAAAAGCAGTCAATTTTTTCTTAATATATTTTGGAATTATTTGATTTTTGTTAAACATGTACTTCATAATTATATTTCCCTTAATATTTAAATTTCATTTTAAAATCAAGATTAAAAAAATGAAATTGATCACCTATCCCCATTGTATCTCCTCCTTTGCATAGCTGGCTCCATTTTCTTCCTGACATGTTGATGTAAAAGCCATCTCTGTCTCTGAAGAAGGTTCTTCCTTTTATTTTTTCCTTGTGGTAACTTTTACTTCCACTTTGTAGTATATATTATGTTTTTAATCACATTTATTTTAATGTTTATCTTGCATAGGGCTAGGCATGTAGTTACTCAGGTTATTTGATGAATGGATAAATAGATGAATGTATGGGTGAATGAAAATGGCCAGATTGAAACTGCTATCTCATTCTCTTGCAGAAACTATGAAATTGAAATCCCAGGTATGAATTCATCCTTGCTTTATTTTGCTGAATACCTGCTTATAGTACTAAAGAAAGTGTAGCACTCACAGTCAGCATTTTGGACTCCATCTAGCTGTTGAACAAACCCACTGAGTTAAAACAGGTTTCCCTTTGGGTCGGAGATGCTATTTTCCTGTTCTAACTCCATTATCTTACACACCAACACTCACCCTCTCCTTCCTCCCCCCAAAAGCAACATAATGAAGATAAATAGGCATTTTACAGACAGGTAATCTCATGATAACAGATCTCTGTTATTTACACCACCAAAACCATTCTGAGGGGGTCAAGACTTGCTGGCACCCACCAGGGTCAGATTCTGCTGGTCCGTGATCTATAAAGGTGTAGGGTTCATTACCCGCTAAGAACAGCTGTCCATGACTGCTGGGGATCAGATTACAGGATCTCATTAACTCATTCCCCTTGTCTGCTTAGACAGCCTTTTCTTAGGACCAAGACCTATTATTTCAACTTGCTTGATACCAACAGGGCCATAGGCTGAGTGTTTTGTTTTACTTACTTCTGGTTAGTATCATTTTAAAGTGTATGCTAAGGAAATAACATTTATTCAGATGATGCTATAAAATATAGAATTGTTTCATATCACTGAGCAACTAGTCTTTAAAACTTTCTAGTTATCTAGTTAAGAATGACACAGTTTAAGTCTTCAGTAATCTGTGATAGTCTGTTAAATATAAAGAAATTAAAAACTCCAAGGAAATTTTATTGTTTTATGTTGCTTTTTTATTAATTTGGTTTATCTGAGGAATGAAAATGACCTGAGCATTATTAAAAGCATGTGGATCTACTTGAGGTTCACTCAATGCAATAGACTTAGAAAGTAGGTCAGCATTTTAGTTCTTCAGGGTATTAATTGCAAGGCCATACTGGGTCTTCTGCAAGAGTCTGCTTTGAACAAGTGAAAGGTGATTGGAGAATGTTCTAGGACAAGGGGAAAATATGTGTGTCTCTTCCTTCAAGAAGAGAACACATGGAGGTATCGAGAAAGAAAAAGAATGTCATGTGCTGAAAATATGAGGGAAGAGTGAAGTTAGAAGAGGGGGAAAGTAAGTAGGGGCCAGATTATGCATGGCTTTATAGAGTATGTGAAGGATATGACTCTCTTTTTTTAACAAATAGTTTATTGTCAAGTTGGTTTCCATCAAGTTGGTTAACCCAGTGCTCATCCCCACAAGTACCCTCCTCCATGCCCATCTCCCCCCTCGCCCCCACACACCCATGAGTCCTCAGTTTGCTCTCAGCATTCAAGAGTCTCTCATGGTTTGCCTCTCTCCCTTTCCGCCACCATTTCCCCCCTTCTTCTCCCCCATGGTCCTCCGCTAAGTTCCTCCTAATCCTCCTATACATGCAAACATATGATATTTGTCCTTCTCTGCCTGACTTATTTCGCTCAGCATAACACCCTCAAGGTCCATCCATGTTGCTACACATGGCCAGATATCATTCTTTCTCATTGCCATGTAGTATTCCATGGTATAGATAAACCACATCTTCTTGATCCATTCGTCTGTTGATGGACACTTAGGCTCTTTCCATGTTTTCGCTATTGTTGAGAGTGCTGCTACGAACATTGGGGTACATGTGCTCCTATGCATCAGCATTTCTGTCTTCCTTGGGTAAATCCCTAGCAGTGCTATTGCTGGGTCATAGGGGAGTTCTATTACGAATATGGCTCTTTAACCCCTATGCAAAGGATAGGCTTTTGAATGGCTTTAACCACACATGAAGGTGGGAAAGTAGGAACGTGGTCAGATTTATTTTTTGAAAGATACATAGACTGGATGTGAGAGATTAGTAAAAGTGAAGTTGAGATGCTATTGCAGTGATCCATGATGAGAAATCATGGTAGTCTGGATTGGTATATTGACTGTATAGATAAAGGAGAATGGAAATGAAAGGACTGAGGATACATTTAAGACATAAAAGTCTGTATTACTTGTTAATAACTTGGGCATGTGGTATGAGGAACCATCAAGAATGACTTCCACATAGGTTTTAAGCAGCTGGGTAAATAGTGATGCCATTCGCTGAGAAAACCACATACCAAGGAAAAGATAATGAATTTAGGCTTACACATATTACGCCTTAGATCCAAAAGAAGATGTGGCATAAGCAGTTAGAGATCTATCTAGGGCTCAGAGGAGAGGTCTAGCAGACTGGAAATTCAGGTGATAGGAAGGGATGAGATGGCCTACCAGAAGATAAAACATGAAAAAAGAGGGTCTGACACTGACCTCTAGCCAATTGTAGCACTTAGTGGCTGGAGGAGAAGAAAGTGGCAATGAAGCTGATTAAGAGCAGCCAGAGAGGTACAGGAAAACCTGAAGAGTGAGGAAGGGGAGGAGGGGATTGGAAGCCAAGGGAAGAGGGTGTTTCAAGATGGATGCTTTGATCAGTGGTAAAGGGGTGGAGGTAAATAAGATGAGAGCTGAAATTTTTCTGCTGAATTTAGCAATATCATGGTCACAGGTAACTCTTACCTTTTGTTAGAGCAGAGGAACAAAGGCCAAAATGAAACGAATCTTTAATGGAATGTGAGGAAATGTGAGGATATAGAGTTTTGACAAATCTCATTATGAAGAGAAAAGGGAGGAATGGTGGATGAAGGGAAAACAACATTAAATATGAATTCTTATTAAATAGGAGAGGCTGAGGATATTTAAATAGTACAATAATGGCAATAGTACAATTGAGAGGGAAGGATTGAATAAACAGGAAACAACAAAAAAAGTTCATTTGTATTGTCAGAGGATATACACTGCTACTGGTACCATCTGGTACTAATCCTGTAGACTCACCTGTACCTTTCTTCGTGGCTATTAGCTAAGACTCCAGCAAAGAGTCCCTCTATCTACCAAGCATTGCCTCCAAGTTCAGCCTCCTGAACCAGCAAGGCCAAGCCTCTCGCTGATCCTTCAAACTTCAGTGGGCTTTTGTCCCTGAGTTCAGTTCAGTCCAGTACTTTTCCTTTGCTCCATGACCACAGGCACAACCAGTGCCTTAGCCACAGATCTTGAGACGTCTTTCTTCATCAGAGCTTCAGGCTCTTTTCACTTGCTTAGGATGGGAAATGAAAGAAATAAATACTAAACTCACTAAATATCCGTGCTTGGCTATTCATCAGTTCAGTGACTGAAAATATTTGCCCTGTATCATGGTAAGGTCCCATGACCAATCTCTTAACTCCATCTTAAAGAACACCTAGCTTCAAGAACAACCTGAGTTATAAGTCAGATATTGTACACTCTTGACATTCCACTCCAAGCCATGGCCCTTTCTATGTATGCTTCCTGGATTTTCCTCTCAGACCTCTTTCTAGCTTAGTTTCCATTAAATTCAATATGGCTGTCATTCCCCACAGAAATCTAATCCCATATGTTTTACGTTTCTTTCTGGACCTTTCAATGTCCTAACCTACATCTTTGGAGAAAATACTGGAAGCTGAAAGTAGTAGATAAAGATTTGTGTTCAGGAAACAAGCTGTCAGCACAAATGTATGATATAATTTTTACCAAAAGTTCAATATTACCTTAATGTGTATTCAGGGAAAAAGCTATAAATATAATGTCCACTCTAAATGGGATCATAAAGTAATTGAATATTTTCATAGTTGTTTAACCAGACATTGGTTTGAAGCAGTTTTACACCATTATTTCTGATTCTTCTGTGTTTACTATTAGCCTTTTGTGAGGAAAAGAAAAGAGAAATGGAGGAAGGGAAGAAGAGTAAAGGATTCTGTTTTACTTTTCCTCCTAAAAAGCTAACAAGCACATAGGCATCTGGTTTAAAAGTCCAGAAACTTTGGTTTCATCTCTGCTCACCTCATGCTAAGAGGTAGCACAATACAGCAATATGATCATGGATTTTGGAGACAGATAGATCTGGGCTCAAATACCAGCTTCATTGTTCACCATCTATGAGACCTTGGACAATTTTCTAACTCTTTGAGCCTCAGTTTCTTCATGAAATATTTAACAATATGAACCTTGCTGGGTCACTGAGGATCACATAGGATTAAGTGGCAAAGTGAATTACATATCAGTAAATGGCAACTATTGTTGCAAAATGGGCTGAGACCTAACACATGTGTGCTGGCCTATTTCCTTCATGAAAGAAGAGCCTAATTGGAGTGAGAGCCACCTGCAGATGGAGCCTTTCATAATAAATAGAGTCATTCATACTTAAGTTGTGACTCTCATATTGGTGGGGGCCAAGTGCTCCTTAGCATGATGATGTCAGCATTACATGAAATATGCTTTCTTCATATGAGACTATTCTGTGAGGTCTTTGGGGGTGGTGCTGGAGGGAGTGTGTGGTGAGTGAAAATGAATGCTTGCTTTGATGAATATGCTTGCTGCTTAGAGCCGGAAGAAGTCACCCACAATTCTTGATGGTAGGGAAATTGAATCAACACATTTTCTCTCTCTTCATTGTGTAAATTCAGATCATGCTTCTTTCTCTTTGGAGCCTCCAAAGCCTGAAAAGCTTGAGTTCATGACACCAAAAAGAACAGAGGGGAGGAAACTCCAGTGAAGAGCAATAAAGATTCCTGAAGGCTGGATGCAGACACTGTACTGGGGGCCTAGAAGGAGCTATAAGACAACAGGAGAGGAAATTGGCGAGAGTGAAAAGGGGTTAGAAAAGAGGAATAATCCATGTGGAGTATACCTGCCTTCTGAGGATCAGTCTGTAAGTGATCATCACACCCGTTTGCGGTAGTAGGGAAACAATATCTGGTGTTTCCTGGTGGTACTCCTCAGAACTTCCTGAACTTTTCTGAAAGGAATGTGCGTTCTTACTTTAAATTCAGGCTTTTGTATTTGGTCTAGGGAAGGCTAGCCAGGTGTGGAGTGTTTGGGACAAGAAAGGTCATGATTTCCCAATCACTCTGTAAGGGGCTTCCTGGCTACCGCACCAAATACACATGTTTGTACACATTGATGATCTCTACAGGAGACCATAAGCCCCTTGTGGCTGACACTTTTTCACCAAGCAGGGCAGAACTTCCCTATATCCTCCCACAGCCGACTATGGGTGAGAAAAGGATGGGCTCTATCAGTCCACAGTTTTATGTCTAGAGTTCTTCCTTGGTGTGCTTTGTGAACCTTTCTCTTCTACAAAGTCTAACATTCCAGCTATGCTGTTTGGCATGGCTGTCCTCCTGCTTACTCTCACTTCCCACTCCCAGCAGACAACCTGCTCCTTTAATCCCAAACCTTGGTGAATCTTCTCATTTCCACACAAGACCTCCTACTTTCTCCAGCTGTTGTTAGTCAGGTGCTCATCTGCATTTAGTTACTATATTTCAGTTAAACACACACATACCTAATGTATCCTATTTCTGCTCATCCTTCTCCTGGGGAGAGATTTGGGTATCAGTAATGAGTCATGGTGTGTGCATTTATCTTGTTTAATATATCTGTATTTGTATTTATATATACATTATTCCTGTAGAAATGGAGACCAAAGTAGCAGGGAATAGACTATAGCAGTGAGTATTGAGAAAATGTGAGAGAGGGAAAGAGAAGAGTTTTAGAGATTTTTAGGCAGTTGATGTACTGATGTGGAGTCTTTGAAGTAATGAATGGTAAAGAGAAATTTTAAGTTATTTTGGTATGTGATACACTCTTTAAGCCCCATGTCACTCATTCAAGAATGCCTTCAGAGATCATCACAGAACTCTTCTAAGTCTCCTAGAATTGTATTTGAGTTTTTGTTTGGTTGTAGTGTAGTAGAATCAGTCCTCAAGAGGGTTCTTACATATTTGTGTTAAAGTTAGGTACATGCCAGGATAGTTGGGTCAGAGGTCAAAATAATTAAGGGCCAAAGGACAATGATGAACATAATTCAGGACCAAAGCCCAGAAAAGAATGATTTAAGGGGGCTTGGAACCCTCCAATGGCCAGAATACATGTGGGTTGAAGATCCTAACTACTAAATGAGGGAAAGCATGGTGCCTGACAGCCCTTCTAGATCTAAAGTTTGCTGTAAATCCCTGAAATTGTTAGCACCAATCCCTAGATTTATTTCAGTAATCCATCTTCTGAATCAGAGACTTCACCAGGACTGATCCTAAATCATAATCAGGAGTGTGAGGCCAACATTTTCAGCTTCCTTTTAGACATTCCACTTGGTGGCCTTTCTCAGACTTAGCATATCCAGAAGTGAACCTTTCCAAATCCTTTGTAGCTTTAGTTTAGATTACCAATCACCTAGGTAACCAAGAAGGAAACACTGATTCCTCCTCTCCCCCACTCTCTACCTCCAACAAGACAATCAGTTCAGTTGTTTCCTACTCCCTAAAGCTCACTTTATAATATGCTTTTCTCCTGAGCATATCTTCCTTCTTTCAGATCCTCACCGTTAACTTCCTAATTAGTTTCTCAACTGTAATCTTCATCCGTTATCTATTTTGCCACCTGCCCTGTCAACAGAATGATCTTTGTAAAATACTTTGATAGTTTTCACACTCCATGTTCTTTCACATCTTCAAGTCATGACTTTTACCAGAATGTCCTTTCCTCACCTTGTCTGCCTGCAAGATTTGGCGCAGATATTACTTCCTCTGAATCCTTCCTTGATTCCTGTCTATTAAAGTCAGTTTCTGTCTCCTCACTAATCCCACATTTTAACTGTGAGGTAGTACAGGAAAAGGACTGTGTCTTATTTTCCTTAAGTTAATATTTATTAAGTGATAAAGTTTGATGCTATATCTGAGACACTATCGATTTGTTTCTAGATGATTTTATTACAATAATTAAAAACTAAAGAGCAAGCTAAGAATAGAAAGGTGCTTTCTTAACCTGATAGACTAAAAACTAAAAAAAGCCTACATCTGGGGCACCTGGGTGGCTCAGTCAATTAAGCACCCAACTCTTGATTTTAGCTCAGGTTATGATGTCATGGTGGTGAGATCGAACCTTGTGTGGGGCTCTGCTTAAGATATTTTCTGTCTCCCCTTGCCCATCCCCTGCTCTTTTGCTCATTCTCTCTCTCTCAAATAAGTAAGTAAGTAAATAAATAAATAAATAAATAAATAAGTGCCTATAACTAACATTGTGATTACTGGAGAAATGTTGAATGCTTTCTCCCTGGGGTCAAGAATAAGACAAGGATGTACATGTGTAGCAACATGGATGGACCTTGAGGGTATTATGCTGAGCGAAATAAGTCAGGCAGAGAAGGACAAATACCGTATGTTTGCACGTATAGGAGAATTAGGAGGAACTTGATGGAGGACCAAGGGGAAGAAGAAGGGGGGAAATGGTGGGGGAAAGGGAGAGAAGCAAACCATGAGAGACTCTTGAATGCTGACAAAAACTGAGGACTGATGGATGTGGGGGGGAGGGGGGATGGGCACAGAGGAGGGCACTTGTGGGGATGAGCAGTGAGTGTTATGTGGAAACTAATTTGACAATAAACTATGAGAAAAAAAAAGACAAGGATGTACACTATGACTATTTCTCTTCAGTATTTTACTGGAAGCTTAGTGCTATAGTGAAAGAAAAAGAAACCATAACTGTATATATAAAAATACATTAAACTATATGTTAGAGATTAATGTGCCTTATATACTACATATATTTTTATCAAATATATAAATATATATATTTATATAAAAGATTAATCCTAAAC
>NW_027530502.1:5112619-5118528 GCF_008692635.1 Crocuta crocuta
AAATATATAAATATATATATTAAAATCAAAGCTTAACCCTAAACTAATTACATTCATTTACAGAGGTAATGGAATTATCTTCAAATATTAACTTCATTATTCTTTTTGAAATGGGCTTATATCTATAGTTTAACTTCCAGTCAGGTATTTATACTTCCTATTTTCAGGATTGCTCACTATAGTCTCCATTACAGTATGTGGTAATGCCAGAAACAGGGCGGTTGGGCCGATTCCTTCTAGAGAGAGACTGGTGAAAAAAGCAGTTTTTCTACTCATAATTTCCTTCTAGGACAAGTGTTTTTCCCTCTATTTTTCCAGTTGAGATATAATTTGCATACCATAAAGTTCACCCTTTTAAAGTGTATATGGTTTTTTTTTTTCATTTTTTAATGTTTATTTTTGAGAGACAGAAAGAGACAGAGTGTGAGCAGGAGAGGGGCAGAGAGAGAGGCAGACACAGAATCCAAAGTAGGCTCCAGGCTCTGAGCTGTCAGCACAACCCAACACTGGGCTTGAACTCATGAACTGTGAGATTATGACCCGAACTGAAGTCAGATGCTCAAGTGACTGGGCCACCCAGGCGCCCCTAATGTAGAGTAGTTTTACATATATTTGCAAGGTTGTGAAACTATCATCACTGTCTAATCCCAGAACATTTTATCCATCTTGAAAAGTGGCACCGTACCCACAAGCAGCCCTCCCCATCTTTGACTCACCCACCCAACCTCTGGAAAGCACTAAACTATTTTCTTTGTTTCTCAATTTGCCTATTCTAACATCTAATGTAAATGAAATTATATAATCTGTGGTCTTTTAGGAAAGACAACAGACTTTAAAGAAAAATTATTAACATTGTCAAGTGGCGTTTATAACAGATAAAGAAGTTAAAGGAATGACAATAATAGCTAAGATCTAGGATGGGAGTGCAGCAGACAGAATGTGGTCCCACAAAGATATCCACATCCTAATGTCTGGGACTTGTGAATATGTTATATTGTATAGCACAAAAGAATGAAGGTCACAGATGGAATTGAAATAGGGAGATTGTCCTGGATTATTTGAGTAGACTCAATCTAATCCCATAAACTCTTAAAAGTAGAAGAGTGAGGCAGAAGTATGCATCAGAGAAATATGAAAAGATCTCAACTCACTGGTGGTTGCTGGCTTTGAAGACAGAAGAAGATGGCTATAAGCCAAGGAATGGAAGAACCTCTAGAACAGAATAGTCCTCAGTGTACAGAGAGTGAGAAAATGAGAATCTTCATCCTACAACATCAAGTAACTGAATTCTGTTAGCACCCTGAATGAGTAGGTAATGGGTTCTCCCCCAGAGCCTTGGGAAAGAAAACAGAGCCTTGCCAATGCTTTGGTTTTAGCTCAGTGAGATCTATGTCAGAATTCTGGCTTACAGAACCAGAAGATAATAAATTTGCATTGCTTTAGTCTCCAAACTTATGGCAAATTATTATGGAAGTAATAGAAAACTAATACCAAGTGTTGGAGAGAATATGTAGTGACTGGAATTCTCATAGATTCTGGTGGGAGTATAAAATGGTACAACCCCTTTAGGAAACAGTGTGACAATTTTTTTGTGTAGTTAAATATAAACTTAACATGTGGCTCAGCAAATCAACTCTTGTGCATTTACCCAGAAAACATGTCCACAGAAGGTCTTTTACATGAGTGTTCATAACAGTTTTATTTATAATAACCTCAAACTAAAAACAACTTAAAAACCCTTCAGCAGATAAATGAGTATTTACATGTTCTGGTATACTCATACAAATAAATATTACTTAACAATAAAAAGGAAGAATTACTAATACAAGTAGCAACATGGATGAATCTCAAAAACATTTAAGTGAAAGAAGGCATACGAAAGAACACATGCTGCGTTCTCCTCACCCCACTCCATTTATATAATGATACAGAACAAGTGAAACTAATCTGTGGTAATAGAATTAGAATTCCTAGGGCAGGAGGTAGAGTAGAATTGACTGCAAAGGAGCATGAGGAAACTTTGTGGGGTGCTGGAAATGTTCCATATCTTGATTAAGCAGGTGGTTACACACTTATGTACAATAAAACAAAACTCATCAAAGTACACATTAAAACGTATACATTTTATTGTATGTAAATTATACAAAGGGTTGATAATAAAGTTAAACATGCTAAGTGATATTATACATGACATAAAAACTTGGCTGCACATATAGGCAGAAAGACAGAGGTGTTATTCTTAACCTGACATTAACTAAGCTATATGACCTAGAACAAAACACTTCTCTGAACTCCCTTATTCCCATCTGTAAAGTAATAGGTTAGATCAAATCGGAGGTTCTCAACCCTGGCTGCACATGAGCATCACCTGGGAAGTTTTTAAAATGTACTGATAATGGGGTTAACATGCCCAAAGATTATCACTTTAATTGTCCTTGATGTTGGGCTCAAGCACTGGCATTTTTTTCTTATAGAAACTTCTTTTTAAATTTTTTATTTATTTATTTTTTAACAGTTTATTGTTAACTTAGTTTCCATATAACACCCAGTGCTCATCCCCACAAGTGCCCTCCTCCATGCCCATCAACCCCCTTCCCCTCTCCCCCACTCCCCTCAGCCTTCAGTTTGTTCTCAGTATTCAAGAGTCCCTTATGGTTTGCCTCTCTCCCTCTCAGAAACTTTTTAATTGATTCTAATATGTATTGATGTGAGAATCAGAGCTTTAGAAAGTTTATAGAAGGAGAAGTATGCAACTTTGTCTACGTGGAAATTGGTGTCCAGTCTCTAAGAATAGCATGGTTGATTATTAGACTATGGCTTAGAAATTGCAAAAATGTTGGAAAAGATGCCTAGAAAGATATAATACACGACATACATATTGCCAGAGTACCAGATGGAGAGTCATTTTTCTTTGAAGAATATATATTCAGTAACCAGTTCTAGCTATCTCTACCATCATCCCAGATACATTATCTGGTTTATAGAAAGATATATGGATATAAAAAATATATTATCTGGTTTATAGAAAGCACCTCATAGGATAAAAATAATAAGAATATACTTGAATTTTCAAGTTCTGAATTTGTAGTAGTTCAAATTTCCATTTTTATATATCATTTCTTAGACCTAACTGGTTAGGAAGCTCTTTCTTGATGGGCTATTCAAGAGGCAATTTAATTTCTAGGCTCTTAAAGTGATTGAGGCATGTGTAGAAAAATCTTCTATGTGCAAAAATAAATGATTGGGACCTCATCAAGATTAAAAGCTTCTGCACAGCCAAGGAAACAACCCAGAAAATTAATNCTTCTATGCTAGTTCTCAGTGAATCATCCAAGAAAACTCAAGAGTTTCTATAACATTTTGAAGCTAGTCAGAAGGGAAATCCAATTTAGTAATTCAGAGGGTGATTCTTTGTGGATTTTCCAGATTCCCTGTCTCACTTCTTTCTTTGATTATTTGACTACCATTTGTCTATTTCTCCATTGGAAGAGAAACTTGGACACTTGAGGAAAACCAGGTCATAGTTCAACAAATCTGTGTATTTGGCAAATAGCTCCATTCGTGGGAAGAAATGAAAATGGTGCTTTAAATAGTGGATTTTAGAATTATCCTAAAATCATTTGTAACAAGCTCTTCGCATCTTGATGCTATTGATATGTGTGTGTGTTGAGGTGGGGGAAGGGAGAAAGATGTTTATGATAAACAGTAGACTCTTTTCAGCAGTTCAAACCTGTAACGTGAGAATAATTCTATTTTTAAAAGTTGCTATTTTCCAAACTATTTTTTTGTTACATTTAACTTGCTACCTCTTAGTCATGGAGTAGTTGTGAATACAAGTCAATGTCATTCTTTTATAAATTATCCCAGTGGGGGCAATTGGGGTCTTGGGAAAGAAAACCCACACTGGTACAATGACATATGGTCTATCAAATTCACAATTCAGTGACTTTTCTTGCAGCTGTGGTTCAAATTATAGGCATTTCAGATGTTTAATGGTGACTTTAATTTACTGTGAGGAAGTGTATGCTGAGCATCTGGAAGGACATGATTTTACTTTAATCATTTTGATTTAGGTGACAGTAATTACAAGTATCATCATGGTCTGTGGAGAAAACATTGGTTTGACTGTTACCTTCCAGGACTTGTTTCCATCTTGTACCATGGCATTTCTTTTTCTTAGACCAAGAGGGGTTAAATACCCTCTAAAAGAGGGGGGAGGGAGTTAAATTACCATTTCTGAAGTTCCTTTGCTCCTCAAGTGCCTGGCATGAGCATGGATTCATAATAATTCAAATTGGTGAATTTACTTAGCCAAACTGATAACACGTTAAAAGATTAAGAATAGTGGTATTTAACGTACATTTAAAAAGCAGTGTTCATTTGTCCTGGAAATTTTATAGGTATAGTAACTGGAAAGTCCTTGGAGTAACATGAATTTTTACTGTCTCTGACTATGCAGGTAGTTTTGTGAAAAACTCCAGTAGGTAGCCTACCAAGAAGGTATTAAGTGTGGCTTGGGGAAAATGCCTTGCTCTTAAACTTTTAGGTTATCCTACTTACTGTTTTATTTTTATTTTATTTTATTTCATTGTTTAAATTTTCTTGGTTTTATTTATTTTTGAGACAGAGAAAGACAAAGCACGAGTTGGGGAGGGGCAAAGAGAGAGAGAGACACACAGAATCTGAAACAGGCTACAGGCTCTGAGCTGTCAGCACGGAACCCGATGTAGGGCTTGAACCCGCAAACTGTGTGGTCATGACCTGAGCCGAAGTCGGACGCTTAACCAACTGAGCCACCCAGGCACCCCTCTATTTCCTGTTTTTAAGGCATAAAATTAGATTAGAATAATCATTTAACTCTAAATCCAAAGAAGAGATTTAAACTCAAGACCAAAATATCTCAGAACCAGAAGAATCTTCAAATTAGATTGAAGATCCAGGAGATATGAATAAACATACTTCAGTATGGAGAAATAATTAAGCATGCATGGCACATGGTAGGTAGTCAGAATAAATGAGAATCCCAACTAATCAAAACTTTGTAGAAGTTGTCTGATAACAGTTCCTATAGTTAAAAGTATCTTACAAATATGAGCACCTTCATGGTTTAAAAAATAGGTAGAATCCCCTAGAGACAGGTCTCTATTGAAAAGAGGCAACTCTGTTGCTCTGCCAGTATAACTTTATATCTCTGGGCTCTCTGAGTCTCATTCTTCAATTGTAATATGAGGACCATAACCTATCTTCTTTCTGTATCACCAGATTGTGCTGAAGATCAAATGAGCAAATAGAAATGCTTCATAAAGAGAGTTGAAAAAATTCCATATTATCTTATTTATATTTTTCTCTAAAAAATTATTCCTTTTCCTCTGTACTCTACCATGTACATACTAATAAAGGTATTTGAAATCCAGACACTATATTTCTTCTGGACCCTATAAATAACAATGCTTTTGGTCATGAGGTCATTCAGAAAGGCTGTACCCAATTATTTCAGAGATGATCAAGCTGAGTCCTGTTCATTTGGGATTGTTTTCTCTAGGGTTATCTGCTTTAAAGCAGTTTCTCTTCTTGTTAGTAGCTTTTTCCAAGGAAGGATAGCAAATATTGAAGGACACAATGTCATGTTTTCTTAGAGTTAAAAAGGGCATTAAAAACTCCAGCCCAGAACCTCTTGTTATTCCTAAGAATAGGGTGGCTAGTCGGTTAAAAGTCCGACTTTGGCTCAGGTCATGATCTCACGGTTCATGGGTTCAAGCCCCGCATTGGACTCTGATGACAGCTCAGAGCCTGGAGCCTGCTTCAGATTCTGTGTCTCCCTCTGTCTCTGCCCCTCCCCTGCTCTTGCTGTCTCTCCCTCTCAGAAATAAGTAAGTAAGTAAGTAAATAAATAAATAAATAAATAAATA
>NW_027530503.1:0-125654 GCF_008692635.1 Crocuta crocuta
CCTCTGTGGCTCCTCAACCCTCTGAAGTCACTCCCTCCAGATGTTTATGCCTTCACAGTTTCTAGTGTATGTGAAATGTACCCTATCTCAGTAAGGTGAGGGTCCGCCGCTGGTTCTGGGAGGATTGGTCCTGTGTCCTTATCTCTGGTATAAACTTTTCTGTCCTCTAAGAATGAAACCAAAGATCCCCTTACCATGCAGCTAAAATCCGATATTGTGCCCGCACATGGTCCCAATTATTTTTTGGTGTAAATCACTAGTGAAATTGTCATCTGTTTGAGAATTCCCTTCAGAAGCAAATACTGGATTACAGGGGTGGTGTCAGGCAGTGTAGACCTGTAGACAGCACATTGTAAACATGCATCTTCAAACCTGAGAATGGGAATGGGAAGTACAAGGAATGCCAGCTGACACTTGTCTGTGCTTCCTGAGTATCCAGTAGACCTTGTGTGAACAAGCCTGGTCCAGGAGCAAAAGACGTCTATACACAGGGAGGACGTGGATGCCAGGTGTCTAGACAGACTTCCCAGGAGGTGTGGTCACAGAGGAGCTGGAAAGGGAAGCTGGGGTTTCAGTTCCCACTCACGTGGCACCAAAATCGGTAATCATGAGTATGTTTGTTAATTAGTGTCCACTGTCAGTTAAGGATAAAATAAGTAAGTGCAAGTAGTTAGACTCACTACCTTAGATCCCAATAGTCATGACCTTTTGTAACAAAATTTGTCCCTTGTCTTTTTCCCCAATTTTTTAATGCCTGAATAATTTATTTATTTATATCTTTGTTATTTAACATATTGTGTAGTTTTAATTTCTGGAATACAATTTAGAGATTCATCATATACATTAACACCCAGTGCTCATCACAAGTGACCTACATAATCTCCATCACCCATTTAGCCATTTAAATCAGAATTTTTATATCCTTTCTGTAAAAACCTACTAGAGTAATTGCTGGGGCATAAGGTCGTTCTATGCTAACTTCTTAAACTGTTCTCCAGTGCGGCCACACCACTCTGCATTCCCACCAAGAGTGTAAGTGGGTTCCTCTTCATATACTCGCCAACATCTTTGTTTCTTGAGTTATTGATTGTAGCCATTCTTACAGATGTGAGGTGGTATCTTATCATGGTTTCGATTTGTATTTATCTGATGGTAGGTAATGTTGAGCATCTTTTCATGTGTCTCTTAGCCATTCAGATGACTTCTTTGGAAAAGTATCTACTCATGCCTTTTGCCCATTCATTGGATGAATTGTTTTTCTGTGTTCACTTTCTTAAGTTCTTAAAGATTTTGGATACTAACTGTTATCACATTTGTCATTTGCAAGTATCTTTCCCCCTTCTGCCAGTTGCCAGTTAGTTTTGTTGAATGTTTCCTTTCCTGTGCAGAAGATTTTTATCGTTTTTTTTCATTGAAGCATTTTTTAATAGTTTATTGTCAAGAGAAGCTTTTTATCCTGATGAGGTCCCAATAATTCANAATACTCCTTCCTGTTTTGTTGAGAATTGCTTGACCACATATTTGTTGTTCCATTCTGGGTTCTCTATTCTCTCCTATTCATCTATGTGTCTATTCTTGTGCCAGTACCGTACTTTCTTGATGATTACAGTTTTGTACTACAGCATAAAATCTAGAATTGTGATGCCTCCCGCTTTGATTTTCTTTTTCAACATTGTGTGGCCTATTCGGAGTTTTCTGGTTTCATACAGATTTTAAAATTTTTTGTTCTTTCTTTGTGAAGAATGCTGATGTCATTTTGACTAGGATCACATTGAATGTGTAGATTGTTTTTCATAGTATTAATATTTTAACAATATTTATTTTCCAATCCATGACCATGGATTGTTTTTCCATTTCTTTGTGTCTTGTTTAATTTCTTTCATATACTTTCTATAGGCGTTAGCATACAATCATTCACGTCTTTCGTTAGGTTTATTCCTAGGTATGTTATGATTTTTGGTGCAATTGTAAATAGTTCTGATTCCTTAATGACTCTTTTTCCTGCTTAATTTTTGGTGTATGGAAATACATCCAGTTACTTGACATTGTTTTTATATCCTACAAGTTTGCTGAATTCCTGTATCAACTCTACAAGGTATTTTTAGTGGAATCTTTTGGGTTTTCCATGTAGAGTGCCATGTCATCTGCAAAGGGTGAAAGCTTGGCCTGTTCCTTTCTAATTTATATGCCTTTTATTTCATTTTGTTATTTGGTTGATGAGGTTAAGCCTTCCAGCATTATGTTGAACAAAAGTGGCGAGAGTGGATATCCCTGTCATGTGCCTGACCTTATGTGAAGATCACTCCGTTCTTCCTCATTGAGGATGATATTAACAGTACGTCTTTTGTATATGGCCTTTATGTTGTTGAAGTTTTTCCATCTATCCTTACTTGCTTGCTGGTTTTTATCCAGAAAAGATACTGTAGTTTTTCAAATGCTTTTCTGCATCTATTTTGAGTATCATTTAGTTCTCATCCTTTCTCTTAGTGATGTGATATATCACTTTGATTAATTTGTGAATATTGATCCATTCTTGCAGCCCAGGAATAAATCCGACTGCATCCTCATAAATGATTTCTTTAATGTATTATTGGATTCAATTTGCAAGAATGTTGTTGAGAATTTTTGCATCCATCTTTACCAGGGCAATGGGTGTGTAATTCTCCTTTTCTAATTCTTCCCCTTTGAAATTTTGGTGGTGTATATGTTTCTAGGAATTTATTCATTTCGTCCAGATTGCCTAATTTGTCAGTATATAATTTTTCATAATATCGCCTTATAATTGATTGTATTTCTGTGATCTTTCCTGTCAAATTCATGATATTGTCTATTTGGGTCTGTTTCTTTTCTGTTTGATTAGTGTGGTCAGGGAACATCAATTTTAAATTTTTGAAAAAAACAACATAAAGGTTTTATTGATCTGTTCTACCGTTTTGTTTCTTTATATGTCATTTGTTTGTCTTCTATTATTATATCCTTTTTTATTCTGGCTTTTCTATCTTCTTCTTTTTTATTTATTTATCTTTTTTTAGGCATGAAAGTCGACCTTTATTGGATTGTGAGAGAGATGACAGCAAATCAAAAGGCTTTCAAAGTTGAAAATATCGAAAATATTATAAAATACAGAAAAATAGTACAATGTTTTTATTTTTTTTACATACTTCATTGTCAGGTTGGTTTTCATACAACACCCAGTGCTCATCCCCATAATGCCCTCGTCCATGCCCATCACCCGCCTACCCCCACACCCATTAGTCCCTAGTTTGTTCTCAGCATTCATGAGACTCTCACGGTTTCCCTCCCTCCCTCTCCCATACTATTTCTCCCCTTCTTCTCCCCCATGGTCCTCCGTTGAGTTCCTCCTAATCTTTCTATACATGCAAACTGACAGTAGCTGTCGTTCTCTGCCTGATATATTTCACTCAGCATAACACCCTCAAGGTCCATCCATGTTGCTACACATGGCCAGATTACACTGTTTCTCATTGCCATGTAGTATTACATCATATAGATAAACCACATCTTCTTGATCCATTCTTCCATTTATGGAAGGCTCTTTCCATGTTTTAGCTCTTGTTGAGAGTGCTGCTATGAACATTGGGGTACATGTGCTCCTATGCATCAGCACTTCTATATCCCTTGGGTAAATTCCTAAGAGTACTATTGCTGGGTCATAGGGGAGTTCTATTGTTAATTTGTGAGGAACGTCCACACTGTTTTGCAGAGGGGCTGCACCAGTTTACATTCCCACCAACAGTGGAGGAGGGTGCCCATTTCTCCACATCCTCGCCAGCACCTAGTGTCCTCTGATTTGCTCATTTTAGCCACATTGACCATCATGAGGTGGTATCTCAGTGTGGTTTTGATTTGTATTTCCCTGATGAGGAGGGATGCTGAGCATTGTTTCAGGTGTCTGTTGGCCATCTGGATGTCCTCTTTGGAGAAGTGTCTGTTCATATCTTCTGCCCATTTTTTCACTGGATTCTTTGTTTTTCAGGTGTGGATTTTGGTGAGTTCCTTATAGATTTTGGATATTAACCCTTTTTCTGATATGTCATTTGCAACTATCTTTTCACATTCCGTTGGTTGCCTATTAGTTTTGTGGGTTGTTTCCTTTGCCGTGCAGAAGCTTTTAATCTTGATGAGGTCCCAACAGTTTATTTTTGCTCTTGATTCTTTTGCTTTTGGGGATGTGTCAAGTAAGAAATTTCTGCGGTGGCGGTCAAGGAGGTTTCCTGCTTTCTCCTCTAGGGTTTTGATGGTTTCCTGTCTCACATTCAGGTCCTTTATCCATTTGCAGTTTATTTTTGTGTATGGTGTGAGAAAATGATCCAGTTTCATTCTTCTGCATGTTGCTGTCCAGTTCTCCCAACACCATCTGCCAAAGAGGCTGTCTTTTTCCCATTGGATACTCTTTCTTGCTTTGTCAAAGATTAGTTGGCTGTATACCTTTGGGTCCAAATCTGAGTTCTCAATCTATTCCATTGGTCTATGTGTCTGTTTTTGTGCCAATACCATACTGTCTTGTTGATTATAGCTTTGTAGTAGAGGCTAAAGTCTGGTATTGTGATGCCTCCCGTTTTGGTTTTCTTCTTCAATATTACTTTGGCTATTTGGGGTCTTTTGTGGATCCATACAAATTTTAGAGATCAGTTTATCTCTCTTTTTCTCAGTTTCTTCTTTTTCTATAATTGTCTTCTAAATCACTTATTCTCCTTTCTGCCTCTTCAATCCGTGCATTGGACCCCTCCAGTTTATTATGTATTTCATTTATTTCATTTTTTAATTCATCATAACTATTTTTAAGCTCCATAGTGTTTGTAGCCATAGTTTTTCGGTGTCCTCCATGCTTTTTTCAAGCCCAGCGAGTAATTTTATGACTATTGTTCTAAATTCTTGTTCAGTTATGTTGCTTATATCTGTTTTGAGCAGTTCTTTAGCTGTCAATTCTTCCTGGAATTTCTTTGGAGGAGAGCTCTTTCTTTCGTCATTTTCGTTAGCTTTCTATCTCTTGTTAGTTTTAAAAGCTTGTTATGCACTCAGCACCTGTGAGTGCTGATGTACCAAAGAAGGCTCTTTGACTGTCCAGGGGCTATCAGTTCAGAGTGTTCTTTGAATGGTATCTCTTGGTCTCTCTTGTTGAGACCTTGGTTTTTTCATTTTCCTACTCGTAGTGGTATTTGGGACTCTTTACCATGTATACTTTGACTTGTTTCTTGAGGTAGCCCTGGAAAAAAATAGACAGGCAAACACACAGGGGGAAAAAAGGCACACAAATGCACAGAAAAATCCAACAAACACGCAAACCAAAAGGGAAGGTGAAAAAGAAAAGAGAAAAGAGGAAGGAGGAAGGTGAATAATAAGTAATAAAAATACATAAAAAGGAAGAAAAGAATAGGAAAAACGAAGAAACCCAATAGACAAAGAATAGTTTAAAGCATATAACCAGATTTCCCAGCTACAAATAAATACCCGGGCGTGTGCAATACTGGTTGAAGAGCATAGAGAAAGAGAGAAATGACAGGGCGGGGATGAGGTGAAATTGGAAATGAAATGAGAAGGCAGAAGGAATAAGAAGCTTTTTTCAAAGAGTAAAAGAGTGGAATATGGTTGGAGAAGAGGAGAAAGAAATGACGATGGTGTTATCCAGAGAAACTATATAGTCTGATTACTCCAGAGTGAAAGAGATGAAAAGGTAGGTAGGTGTAGAATTTACATCTAGAGAATGGATTAAATGTGACTGTTTAAGCAAACCGGTACCAGAATTAATCAGGGCAGTGTATTCATGTTGGTCTTGCCCTGGATCCAGTAAAAAAAAAAAGTAAGTAAAAAAAAAAAAAAGTAAGTAAATTTAAGAAAAAATAAAAAATAAATTTAAAAAAATGGAAGAGGGCAACTCTCTGCGGGAGTCCTGCCTTGATGGTTGTGTGGAGAAGAGTGTCAGCGCTCAAGTCCCTTCTTGACCCAAGTGCTGCAACTCACTTTCTTAGGTGTGTAAACTCTCTGTGCAGGGGGCACAGCCAAGGTGGGCCGTGCTCCATATCCCAGGCCCAGTCCGTGCGCCCTACTGAAGTTGCCGGTAACACAAACTCGCAAGGGAGCCCCTCAGGGCAGTCCCAAGCCTCTTGCTTCCCCCTGGGGATTGAGCCAGAAGCAGCAACTCTCATCTCCTCCTCCAGGTTGGGTTGGCAAGCGAGGAGCAGTTTCATCCGGGGGTCGCCTGCGATGAGTGCGTCCCGCCTATAGTCACCTGGAGAGCAGGAAACCGGGTCCCTCTGTGTCCCGTACCCCGAAACACAAACTCGTGGGCAAATCGCCCAGTTTTAAGCCCTTCTCCTCCTTCTAGCAATCCAGCCGAGCCAGAAGCACAAAGGCGTGGCTGCTACATGTCCCCTCCAGATCGAGCTGGCGAGCAGGGAGCAGTTTCCCTGGGGGTCTCCTGGGACAAGAGCGTCCCGCCTAGGGTCGGCTGGACAGCAGGAAACTGGATCCCTCTGGGTTCTGAGCAGAGGATTTTTCTTCTCCAGAGACAGGACAGTGTCTTGACCAGTTTCGGCCACTCTCTTTCCTGTCTAGATTCCCCCCAGAGGGGGATCCCTCCATCTGTCTGTCTCGGTCCCATCCCGATATTATCTTACCAAGTTTGCACTCACACTAGAAGTTTTTCTCAGCAGACTCTGTCTCTTTTTCCTCCCAAACTTCTGGATTTTGTAAGGGTTCCTCTGGCTTTAGGTCTTCTCCTGTGAGATATGGGGACGAGTGAAATGTAAGGAGTTCCCTACTTCTCCAACATCTTGCCCTCTCCTCTGGGGTTATCATTTTTATTTAATCTTCCTAAGAACTAGATTATAGTTTTATAGATCTGTTCTACTTTAATGTTTGTTTGTATATCACTTATTTCCGCTAATCTTTTTTATTTCCTTTCTTCTGGTGTCTTTAGGCTTCACTTCCTCCCCCCTTTCAAGCTCCTTTAGGTGTAAGGTGGATGTGTGTTTGAGATTTTTCCTCTTTCTTGATTTAGGCCTGTATTGCTCTATAATTCCCTCTTATAAACACCATTGCTGCATCCCAAACATTTTGGACTGTCATGTTTTCAGTTCATTGGCTTCCATGTATTTGTTGTATTTCTTTCTTAATTTCCTGGTAGATACATTGATTCATTTTTTAAATAGTTATTTTCAAGTTGGTTTCCATATAACACCCAGTGATCATCCCCACAAGTGCCCTCCTCCATGCCCATCACCTCCCTATCCCTCTGCCCCACCCCATCTGCCCTCAGTTTGTTCTCGGCATTCAAGAGCCTCTCATGGTTTACCTCTCTCCCTCTCCCCCACTATTTCTCCCCTTCTTCTCCCCCACGGTCCTCCGTTAAGTTCCTCCTAATCCCCCTAATCATGCAAACATGTGGTAACTGTCCTTGTCTGCCTGACTTATTTTCCTCAGCATAACATCCTCAAGGTCCATCCATGTTGCTACACATGGCCAGATTTCATTCTTTCTCATTGCCATGTAGTATTCCATTGTATACATAAACCACATCTTCTTGATCCATTTGTCCGTTGATGGACACTTAGGCTCTTTCCATGTTTTGGCTATTGTTTAGAGTGCTGCTATGAACATTGGGGTACACGTGCTCCTATGCATCAGCACTTCTGTATCCCTTGGGTAAATTCTTAGCAGTGCTATTGTTGGGTCATAGGGAAGTTCTATTGTTAATTTTTTGAGGAATCTCCACACTATTTACCAGAGGGGTGGCACCAGTTTACATTCCTCCATTTTATTATGTATCTCCTTTATGGCATTTTTTAATTCATCATAACTATTTTTAAGCTCTATAGTGTTTGTAGTCATAGTTTCTCTGATGTCCTCCATGCTTTTTTCTAGCCTAGCGATTTATTTTATGATTATTTTTCTAAATTCTTGTTCAGTTATGTTGCTTATATATGTTTTGAGCAGTTCTTTAGCTGTCATTTCTTCCTGGAATTCCTTTGGAGGAGAGTTCTTCCGTTTTATCATTTTGGTTAGTTTTCTATCTCTTGTTAATTTCAAAAGCTTGTTGTACACTCTGCCCCTGCGAGTTCTGCTGTATTAGGGCTCTTTGTTCATGGCCTGTCTGTTCAGGAAGTGTTCTTTGAGGGGCGCCTGGGTGGCTTAGTCGGTTAAGCGTCCAACTTTCGCTTAGGTCATGATCTCGCAGTTTGTGGGTTCGAGCCCCGCGTCCGGCTCTGTGCTGACTGCCAGCTCAGAGCCGGGAGCCTGTTTCGGAGTCTGTGTCTCCCTCTCTCTCTGACCCTCCCCTGCTCACGCTGTCTCTCTCTCTCTCTCCTAGAAATAAATAAAACACTTAAAAAAAAAAAAAGGAAGTGTTCTTTGAGTGGAGTCTCTTGGTTTCTCTTGTTGAGGGTTTGGTTATTTTGTTTCCCTACTCATAGAGGTATTAGGGACTCTCTACCATGTGTAGTTTGGCTTGTTTCTTGAGGCAGCCCTGGAAAAAGAAAATAGACAAACACAGAGGGAACGAAGGTACACGAACGCACAGAGAAAACCAATAAACACGCACACCCAAGCTCAGGTAACAACAACAACAACAACAACAACAAAACAGCTCTCAGGCGGGGATTGGTGTGGTTTGATGTAGGCAGTTCTCCCTCCACTGTGTTCCCTGGCTGCTCCCTGAGGCCCCACCTTGTTGGTTGTGGGGAGAAGAATGGTGTCACCCCAGTCCCTTGTCAACCAAATGTTGCAAGTCACTCCTTTGTGTCCTATCTCCCTGTGATGAGGATGTAGCCAAGGTGGGCTGAGTTCTGTGCCCCATGCCCAGCCTCCTTTCTAGGCCCCAGTCCTCAGGCTTTGTTTATACCGCCCTCAATAGTCCCGCAGGTCACAGGTCATTGCTTCCTTGCTGCAAGGGGTTGAGTGGGGGGTGGGGGAAGTGTGGCAGCCTCAGATCCACTCTGGTCAAACACCTATACAGCCCAAGTGCGTGCGGGGAAGTAGCAACTTCAGGTCCACAGAGTCTGCGCTGCCAACATGCGCCACGAGTGCCATCCGGCCGCCACCGCCAGGGATGTGGCCGCAGAGCCACCAACCCTTGTCACCAGGGATGGCGCCAGAACCGCTGAAGTGCAGTTTTTTTCTCTCGCTTTCTGGGAACAGGGGCACCTAGTTCAAAGTCAGCACCCCAGCCAGAACTAAAAACACTCTTTCCAAGCCGAGGTTTTCCCTTCTCCCTCAAATACTAATTTTAATGTAGTTGATTTTTTTCTATATTTGTGGGAGTCTCTACTTTTTCTCTGCTTTGTCATTCTGTTATTTGAGTCAATAAAAATACCAACGTCTTTTTGGAAGAAAAGGAAGAATATCCCAATTCCTATGTAACAACACAACCCAATGGAATTAAGAAACCAATCATGAGAGAGAAGAGCAAACGTACAGACATCACACTTCCCCCTTTCTAAATATATTGCAGAGGAATATTCGCTACAGCAGTGTGCTGCTGACATAAAGTGAGACATATAGACCAGTGGAGCAGATTATGGATTCCAGAAATAAAAGTGTGCAGACGCAGTGAGCACATCTTCCACAAGTTGTCCCTCAATACATGGAGAAAGAATAGTATCTTTTAAAAAATGGTGTTGATATCTATGTGCAAAATAATGACATTTGGCCATAATCTTACATCATAAGATACATACACACAGAAAACCCTAAAGTGGATTACAGATGAAACAAAACACCTGACCCTAAAAGCCTTAAAAGAAACCACAAAGGAAAAATGTCATGACATTCATGTGACAGTGATTTCTTTCCTATAAAAGCAAAATCACAAAGAACAAAGGCAAAGGCAGACAAGTGTGAGTACATCCAACTAGAAAGGGTGTAGAGCAAATATTAGCAGAGCAAGAAGAGAGTCTAAGAAATGGTGGAAATGACACTCAATCATATTGAAATGGAGTTAATATCCAAAATATCCAAACCTGAAAATCAAATTCAACATACACCATCAAAAATTCACACACTAAAAATTGGACCAAGAATGTCAATATCCATTTCTCTACAAAAGCCAGACAAATGTCCATCAAGCACATGACATGATGTTCAACATCACTGACCATCAGAAAAATCCACCCCCAAACCACTGAGCTATCACATCACAGCTTTAGAAAGGCTATGCTAAAACCAAAACAAATACATTGAGAACATAACAAATNGAAAATAGACAAACACAGAGGGAACGAAGGTACACGAACGCACAGAGAAAACCAATAAACACGCACACCCAAGCTCAGGTAACAACAACAACAACAACAACAACAAAACAGCTCTCAGGCGGGGATTGGTGTGGTTTGATGTAGGCAGTTCTCCCTCCACTGTGTTCCCTGGCTGCTCCCTGAGGCCCCACCTTGTTGGTTGTGGGGAGAAGAATGGTGTCACCCCAGTCCCTTGTCAACCAAATGTTGCAAGTCACTCCTTTGTGTCCTATCTCCCTGTGATGAGGATGTAGCCAAGGTGGGCTGAGTTCTGTGCCCCATGCCCAGCCTCCTTTCTAGGCCCCAGTCCTCAGGCTTTGTTTATACCGCCCTCAATAGTCCCGCAGGTCACAGGTCATTGCTTCCTTGCTGCAAGGGGTTGAGTGGGGGGTGGGGGAAGTGTGGCAGCCTCAGATCCACTCTGGTCAAACACCTATACAGCCCAAGTGCGTGCGGGGAAGTAGCAACTTCAGGTCCACAGAGTCTGCGCTGCCAACATGCGCCACGAGTGCCATCCGGCCGCCACCGCCAGGGATGTGGCCGCAGAGCCACCAACCCTTGTCACCAGGGATGGCGCCAGAACCGCTGAAGTGCAGTTTTTTTCTCTCGCTTTCTGGGAACAGGGGCACCTAGTTCAAAGTCAGCACCCCAGCCAGAACTAAAAACACTCTTTCCAAGCCGAGGTTTTCCCTTCTCCCTCAAATACTAATTTTAATGTAGTTGATTTTTTTCTATATTTGTGGGAGTCTCTACTTTTTCTCTGCTTTGTCATTCTGTTATTTGAGTCAATAAAAATACCAACGTCTTTTTGGAAGAAAAGGAAGAATATCCCAATTCCTATGTAACAACACAACCCAATGGAATTAAGAAACCAATCATGAGAGAGAAGAGCAAACGTACAGACATCACACTTCCCCCTTTCTAAATATATTGCAGAGGAATATTCGCTACAGCAGTGTGCTGCTGACATAAAGTGAGACATATAGACCAGTGGAGCAGATTATGGATTCCAGAAATAAAAGTGTGCAGACGCAGTGAGCACATCTTCCACAAGTTGTCCCTCAATACATGGAGAAAGAATAGTATCTTTTAAAAAATGGTGTTGATATCTATGTGCAAAATAATGACATTTGGCCATAATCGTACATCATAAGATACATACACACAGAAAACCCTAAAGTGGATTACAGATGAAACAAAACACCTGACCCTAAAAGCCTTAAAAGAAACCACAAAGGAAAAATGTCATGACATTCATGTGACAGTGATTTCTTTCCTATAAAAGCAAAATCACAAAGAACAAAGGCAAAGGCAGACAAGTGTGAGTACATCCAACTAGAAAGGGTGTAGAGCAAATATTAGCAGAGCAAGAAGAGAGTCTAAGAAATGGTGGAAATGACACTCAATCATATTGAAATGGAGTTAATATCCAAAATATCCAAACCTGAAAATCAAATTCAACATACACCATCAAAAATTCACACACTAAAAATTGGACCAAGAATGTCAATATCCATTTCTCTACAAAAGCCAGACAAATGTCCATCAAGCACATGACATGATGTTCAACATCACTGACCATCAGAAAAATCCACCCCCAAACCACTGAGCTATCACATCACAGCTTTAGAAAGGCTATGCTAAAACCAAAACAAATACATTGAGAACATAACAAATGTTGGTGAGGATGTGCAGGACAGGAAATTCTGGACTATTCTTGATGGGTGTACAACATAGTGTAGCTGCATGGAAAAGAGCCTGGTGAAAATAAACCATTAAATGGAATTTAAATCTGGTCCCTTATATCTGACTTCATTTCCAGCTGAGTGTGAGGAAGTTCTGGGGGTCATGTTGTGGGGAGAAGCAGGTACATGACACAGGTGTATCTTGTGAAACACTACTACCATTCCAGAAAAATGGACTCCTGGTTGCCAGTCTTGTGAGACTGGACTCAATGTGAACAACGATACTGGCGTCTCCTCCCACTCTTTACTGGGTGTCTCTGGATTCCTAATCTGGAGGGAGAACAAAAGGAATGAAGTGTAGAAAACAACTCTTTTCTCTCACAGGAGCATGGAGATACTGAGAATCCTTGAGAGAGAGTCTTGGAGCTGATGGAGATGCTGTGGGGTTTTGACAACCACAAGGGTCATTGCTCACGGTTTCTCTTCATAGACATCAAAGTAAAACCTTAAAGAAGATAAAATAGACAGCAGTTCCTGAAATAAATGAAATTTAGAACACTTGATATGAGTCAGGTTTCTCTGTTTGAAAATTACTTTATACATTTTTAAAATGGTGGCCACTGTACTTATAAATGCACAGAGACACTGGTTTGGTTATAGGAGCTGATTTATCCCAGAATTTGGTCACTGTCAAAGTAGGCATTACTATTATAACAGTTCGCTGTAAACATGAGACGACAACTGTGTTTGGAAAGGTTTTAGAAAAGAGTTTGTCAGTTTGCTGATCACGATGAAGTTTGCAGGACATGATGATCAAGATGCTCCACAGGAAACGGATGGTGAAACAGTACAGTTTCTGGATATGAGCTCCGAGGTCCTGGGTGCCCCCTGAATACCTTCTATGAAACGAGGGACATTGAACTGTGGGTGCATTCGGGACCCTGGGAAGGAGATATTGTCCTGGAGTTTGCATGGACATGAATGAAATTACACCACCCTTATGTGAGCAAGGCAGAGAGACATTCATTGTTCCACAAGGAAAAACCACCTGATGTCTGTGGTAAGACTTCCTTGCTGGATTTTGAGGAAATAACATAGCATGACTAGAAATTCAAGATGTGCAATTGATCGTCAAAAGGACACACAGCTCTGATGACATTTTGTGTCAGATCCAGTTTAACTGATTTCACACATCTGAAATGACGAAGCCCGTGAAAGTTTCATACTCTCCTATTTCTGCCCCCCACCCCCGTGTGTGTGTGTGTTTGTGTGTGAACTTCACGTTCTACATCCACACCATGCCCTGGTGGGGGTCCATGTGGTTTCCCATGCGTTCAACTAATATTGGTGCAGTGAACATGCTTCCCACAATGAGCCCACCAGGAGTCTGTCTTCTCTAGATGAAGATATTCGCGCCTCTGCAGCTTCGTGTCCACCATGCACTGTATGCGGCTTCTAGCGAGCTTGCACACTGAGCTGGGCGGGCGTGTAATAAACAGTGAGTGCAACAGGGAATCTTGTAATGCTTCATTTCATGTTGCTCAAGATATCTGTAATTAATTCATTTCTAGTGGCAAGGATTAAGCTAGTGCCAACACCTCTGTCTTCTGTGCATGTTCGTATACGTTTCCTATTTCAAGTATCTTATTCAAGACTGAAAGTTAAGCACAAAATCACGTGTCCATAAGGGCTTCTTGGGGGAAACCACAATGGGGAGGAAGTCCCAGACCCTGACAGGAAACCTGCCTGTAACCTCCATCTGTCCCTGCTCCTGGGAATACAAACCAGAACTGTGCATAGTGTGCACCCCCTGGTGGTGCTGATCTCCTTCTCCAGGGAGGTTTGTGTCTGGGCTCACACTGATCACTCCTCACTGTGTCTCTCGCACAGAAATACGTGGCCGTGTCTTCAACTCTCAGGTTGTTCATCTGCAGATACAGTGTGTTCTTGGCGTTGTCTCTGGAGATGGTGAATCGGCCCTTCACGGAGTCTGCGTAGCTTGTGCTACTTCCACTACCACTAATATCCGCAACCGACTCCAGCCCCTTCCCTGGAGCCTGGCGGACCCAGCTCATGTAGGAGCTACTGAAGGTGAATCCGGAGGCTGCACAGGAGAGTCTCAGGGACCCTCCAGGCTTCACCAGGCCTCCCCCAGACTCCACCAGCTGCACGTCACACTGGACACCTGCAGACACAAGACATCCTGGTCAGGAAACTGTCACACATCTAGTGTTTCTCTCACTCATATCCATTCACACACTCAGTGTCTCTTGTTCACCATGAGTTACCTTTTAAAACAGCAACAAGGAAAACCCAGCGAAGCACAATCTCCATGGTGAGATGTCTGTGTTCTGTCCTGATCACAGAATGGGAACACCTGGGACTCCCGGGGCTGGGGCTCCTCTCCCAGCTGCAGGGTCAGGGCTGGGCTGGTTTAATCAGCACAGGGCGGGTCTGATTTGCATGTCCTCTGCGTATATAAGCAGCTATGTATATAGTCCTTACAAAGAGGGCACTGTCCTGAGCAGGTGTAAATCTCTTTAATTTGGTGTATTGACGGATTTGGTGATTGACAGTTGTTATCATCATTTTCCAGAGATCACAGTTTGTTCCATATTCGACTTTGGTTGTAAAACCAAATTCGCACACTACTCATGAGGGTATAGGTGTCATCATATCCTATAAGAAGATGTGAACGTACACTAAATTATAGAGGCTGGTGAGGTGTCCAAGTGCACGTATGTGGTGAGAGTGAGCCCAGGATCTGGGCCGGTGCTCCTCCCTACAGGACCTACGACCTCCCTCAGTCCACCTGCAGGCCTGAGCGGGCGGGCCCCTGAGGAATGTGGAATACTTTCTGTAATGGGTACATGACGATTTCGCTTGCTCTGGAGTTTACCGTAAATAGAGACAGAATAGGGTCAGTGCAGGTGTATTTTTAAGTCTTTAACATGTCACTACCGTTGTTTCCCTACTGAATAACCGTGTTTATTTGTAAGAGCTTTGATGCATGTACCTGACATAGAGTGAGGTGCACATGCCGAGTGTGTGATATGATAGAACACTGATGTGAGTCGACATGATCAGACTGAACACATAATTCCCGTTAAAATCTCTTATAGTCCCCTGGAATTCCTCCTTCCTAGTTCCTTCGTTCATCCTGTCCCCACGGAACTATTATTCGTTCTCATGTTTCTTCAGAGTAGTTTTAGTTTTAGAGAATGTGTACATGTGTAATTATATGATATGAACTCTTATTTGCAAGGTTTATTCTGCTCAGCATAAATCCGTGTCAATACAACCATGCTGTAGGTTGTATCAGGAGTCATTGGATTTAAGGGTTGGCGACTTTGCAAGAATTAATGTCACCAAATGTTGTTTTAAGCGGCTTTATTTTATCAGAATTGCTGTCAGTGTCTGGTATTTCAATAAATTTTCTTCTCAGCCTTGAGACGTCGATGTGAAGTTTAGAGAATGTGTGATTTATATGCTTTCCACAACAACCAACCCGAAGCAGAGGCGGAGGAACAAATATACATCAATGTAGGAGCTTTTCCTGTTCTGATAAGTTGTTTCTATTATTAGATGTTCATAGAAGCTTAATTTAAAAATTGAGAATATAAATAGAACACAATTAAGACTAGAGATTTTTTATGAAGATGTTCATAAGTTTCGGGGTAGTGAGGTGAAGACAGTTTTTTTTTAAATTATTTAATAGATTATATTAACTTGGTTTCCATGTAACACCAAGTGCTTATCCTCATTTTCGTCCTCCATGTTCATCACCCCCTTTCCCTCCCCCACACCGTGAGTCCTCGGATCATTAGTCTAGGGGTATGATTCTTGCTTAGGGAGAAGGTTTTAAAGTTTTTTAAATATAACTTATTTTACTGGATTCTATGTTTTTCAGATTTCTATGTGGAGTTTGGTGAGTTCCTTATAAATTTTGGATACTAGCCTTTTATCTGATATGTCATTTGCAACTACCTTTTCCATTCCATCAGTTGTCTGTTAGTCTTATGGATTGTTTCCTTTGCAGTGAAGAAGCTTTTTTTAAAAATTATTCTATCATTGTTCTTTTTTTCTTAAATAGTTTATTGTCAAGTTGGTTTACATATAACACCCAGTTCTCATCCAAACAAGTGCCCCCCTCCATGCCCATCACCCCCCTTCCCCTCTCCCCCACTTCTACCAGCCCTCAGTTTCTTCTCAGCATTTAAGAGTCTCTCATGGTTTCCTCTCTCCCTCTCCTCAACTATTTTTACCATTATTTCCCTAATCGTCCTCCATTAACTTCCTCCTAATCCACGTATATGTGCAAACATATGGTATGTGTCCTTCTCTGCCTGACTTATTTCGCTCAGCATAACACCCTCTAGTTCCATCCATGTTGCTACACGTGGCCAGATTTCATTCTTTCTCATTGCCATGTAGTATTCCATTATATAAATATACCACATCTTCTTGATCCATTCATCAGTTGATGGACTCTTAATTTCCTTCCATGTTTTGACTATTGTTGAGAGTGCTGCTATGAACATTGGGGTACACGTGCTCCTATGCATCAGCACTCCTGTATCCCTTGGGTAAATTCCTAGCAGTACTACTGCTGGGTCATCGGGGACTTCTCTTGTTAATTTTTGGAGCAACCTCCATACTGTTTTCCAGAGGGGCTGCACCAGCTTACATTCCCACCAACAGTGTAGGAGGGTGCCCATTCCTCCACATCCTCGCCAGCATCTACAGTCCTATGATTTGTTCATTGTAGCCACTTTGACCGCCATGGAGTGGTACCTCAGTGTGGTTTTGATTTGTATTTCCCTGATGAGGAGGGATGTTGAGCATCCTTACATGTGACTGTTGGTTATCCTGATGTCCTCTTTGGAGAAGTGTCTGTGCATGTCTTCTGTCCATTACTTCACTGGATTATTTGTCTTTTTGGGTGTGCAGTTTGATGAGTTCCTTATAGATATTGGATACTAGCCCTTTATCTGATATGTCATTTGCAACTACCTGGCCCAGGGCTCTTTATTGTTGGGAGGTTTTTGATAACTAATTCGATTTCCTTACTAGTTATGGGTCTGTTCAGATCTTCTATCTCAACCTGTGTGAATTTTGGTAGTGAGTGTGTGAGTTTAGGAATTTGTCCATTTCTTCTAAGTTGTCTAGTTTGTTGGCATATAATTTTTCATAGTATTCCCTGATAATTTCTTGTATTTCTGATGGTTTGGTTGCAGAAATTTCATTTTCAATCATGAATTTGTGTATTTGAGTGCTCTCTCTATTCTTTTTGAGAAGCCTGGCTAGAGGTTTGTCAATTTTGTTTATTTTTTCAAAAAACCAAATATGGTTTGGTTGATCATTTCAACTGTTTCTTTGGTTTCTATATTGTTTATTTCTGCCCTGATGTTTACATATACACATTCTCATTTTCTAGGGATGTGGATAGGCTTTTACATTCCTTTTCACTAATTTTGTTGTTGTTACCTGGAATTAGTCATCAGATTATGTATTCTGATGTTTATTTACTGACACCCTAAGTCTCATTCCTGCCTCTGCTCCTTCCCCACTCATGAGACATCTCATAAGAAAGCATGGTTATTTAATTAAAAAATAGTTTTTAAAATATAGTTTATTGTCATGTTGGTTTCCATACAACACTCAGTGCTCATCCCCACAAGTGCCCTCCCTTTTAATGGTGCAAGAGCACTTACTGTGTTTCTACCACTGATCCACAAAGAAATCCCTGATTTACTGTCCTTATTTGGATTGATGAAAGGATTTCTGTCAAGCCATTTGGCATTGCTGGAGATCAACAGACACCTCAATGAAGGAGGGGAAAAATTGTGGGAGAGAGGGAGGGAGGCAAACTATGAGAGACTCTTGAATGGCGAGAACAAACTGAGGGCTGATGAGGGTGGGGGGAGGGGAAGGCGGTGATGGGCATGGAAGAGGGCACTTGTGGAGATTAGCACTGGGTGTTATATGGAAACCAACTTACAATAAACTATTTAAAAAATAAAAAATATCTCCCTGATGAGGAGGGATGCTGAGCACTCTAGATGCTGGCAAGGATGTGGAGAAACAGGCACTCTCCTACACTGTTGGTGGGAATATAAACTGGTGCAGACCCTCTGGAAAACAATGTGGAAATTCCTCAAAAAATTAACAATAGAACTCCCCTATAACTCAGCAATAGCACTGCTAAGAATTTACCCAAGATATACAGGAGTGCTGATGCATAGGGGCACATGTACCCCAATGTTCATAGCAGCACTCTCACCAACAGCCAAAACATGGAAAGAGCCTAAGTGTCCATCATCTGACGAATGGAACAAGAAGATGTGGTTTATCTATACCATGGAATACTACATGGCAATGAGAAACAATGAAATCTGGCTTTGTGTAGCAACACGGATGGACCTTGAGGGTGTTATGCTGAGCGAAATAAGTCAGGCAGAGAAGGACAAATATCATATGTTTGCACGTATAGGAGAATTAGGAGGAACTTAACGGAGGACCATGGGGGAGAAGAAGGGGTAAAATAGTGGGGGAGAGGGAGGGATGCAAACCATGAGAATGTCGAGAACAAACTGAGGGCAGATGGGGTGGGGGGAGGGAAAGAGGGGTGATGGCATGGAGGAGGGCACTTGTGGGGATGAGCACTTGGTGTTATATTGAAACCAATTTGACAGTAAACTTTTAAAAATAGTTAAAATAAAATAAATAAAAATAAATTAAATCTTGTTATCTTTCTTTTTATGTATGTGTCTTATCATCTGATTCTACAATTATACCAAGTTGTGTGGGGTCTCTCTGACTCTGAGAGGTGTCACCTGAGATACGAGATGGTATCCACACAATGATCCCCAGCCATGGGGTCATTCGTCCACTGCTTTGGCTTATAACACCCAGGTTGCCTGATGTCCAGCATACAGTTTATGATGCTGTTCATAGCTCATATACTGGGCTATGTGGTGCTGGGTTGTTGACTACAACGGAGACTTTATTTTTTTTATTTTTTATTTTTTACAAATAGTTTATTGTCAAATTGGTTTCCACATAACACCCAGTGCTCATCCCCACAAGAGCCCTCCTCCATGCCCATCCCCCCTCCCCTCCACACCCATCAGTCCTCAGTTTTTGTCAGCATTCAAGAGTTTCTCATGGTTTGCCTCTCTCCCTTTCCCCCACCATTTTCCCCTTTCTTCTCCCCCTTGTTCCTCTGTTAAGTTCCTCCTAATCCTCCTATACGTGCAAACATATGATATTTGTCCTCTGCCTGACTTATTTCGCTCAGCATAACACCCTCAAGGTCCATCCGTGTTGCTACACATGGACAGATTTCATTGTTTCTCATTGCCATGTAGTATTCCATGGTATAGATAAACCACATCTTCTTGATCCGTTCGTCCGTTGATGGACACTTAGGCTCTTTCCATGTTTTAGCTATTGTGGAGAGTGCTGCTATGAACATCGGGGTATACAACGGACACTTTTTACTGATTAGTAGGCTTAAATCAGAATATCTAGAATTAATTGTCATTTAAGAAAATGATTAGTCATGGCTGTGACATTCTGCCTTTTGTGCGTGTGAATGTACTTTTCTCCTATTATAAGTAATGCTACTATTCAAAGATTTATGAGGCAAGAATAAACCATGATTCTGGAGAGACTCCCCTTGGGAAACAGCGTTATGAAGAACTGTTTGAACTCCAAGCAGTTACAGGAAACATGGATTTAACTTCCACTAGCACCTGCTCCTGTGGTGGAAAGAGTATTGTTGGTCTTGAGTACACCCTGCTGACATGAGCAACCCTTGGTGACCTGAGAGGCCCTTGGTGAACTGAGCTCCCCCACAGCACAGCACTTCTTGTGTCCCTGAAGGGAGGATATGTCTGTGCTCACACGATGGTCCCTCACTGTGTTCTTCTCCAAGTAATAGATGGCCATGTCCTCGGCTCTCAGGTTGTTCATCTGCAGATACAGCGTGTTCTTGATGTGGTCTCTGAAAATGGTGAATCGGCCCTTTACAGAGTCTGGGTAGTTTGTGCTATTTTATTTTTTTAATGTTTTTTTTAAATGTTTTTTTAAATTTATTTCTAGGAGAGAGAGAGAGACAGCGTGAGCAGGGGAGGGTCAGAGAGAGAGGGAGTCACAGACTGAAACAGGCTCCAGGCTCTGAGTTGGCAGTCAGCACAGAGCCCGACGTGGAGCTCGAACCCACGAACTGTGAGATCATGACCTAAGCGAAAGTCGGACGCTTAACCGACTAAGCCACCCAGGCACCCCAACTTTCATCAGTAGTAATACATGCGACCACTGCAGCTTCTTCCCTGGAGCCTGGCGGACCCAGTGCATGTCATTGCTACTGAAGGTGAATCCAGAGGTTGCACAGGAAAGTCTCAGGGAAACCCCAGGCTTCACCACGTCTCCCCAGACTACACCAGGTGACTGTCACACTGGACGCATTCAGACACACGACATCCTGGTGAGGAAACTGTCACACATCCACGATTTCTCATTCATATCCACTCACATCCTTGCTGTCTCTTGTTCACCATGTATTATGTTTTAAAAGAACAACAAGTAAAATCCAGTCAAGCATAAATCAATCGTGAGATGTCTGTTCTGTCCTGATTACGGTATGGGAACACCTGAGAATCCCAGGGCTGGGGCTCCTCTCCCAGCTGCAGGATTGAAACTGGGCGGGTTTATACAGCAGAGAGAAGGTCCTATTTGCATGTACTCTGACAATATAGCTAATACTTGAAATATACTCCTTAGATGGACAGTGAACCAGAGCAAGTGTGAGGAATCTCGAATAGTTTGGTACCATGAAATCTTTCAGAAAATGGTAATGAATCTTGTGATTTTACTGTGGTGAATATTAAATCCCATTACATTCCTTATTTTCTCATATTCACCCAAACATGTGAGGTAGGACTCAATTTACCGCCATTGTAGAGGTGAACAGATACACACTGCAGCAGAGAAGGAGTGTGTGAGTGTCCCACATATCAGGTGAGAACTGCCCCATTTCTGGACCTGTGCTCCCCACCATGGGACCCACTTCTCTCTGGACCCAATAGCAGGACAGGTTGGGCATGCCCAGTGAGGTTTGTAGGTTCCTGACCTTCTAGAAATCCCAGTGGAGTGACTGTAGAGACGAGATCTTTTCTGCCACAGAGAATTGGAGATATTGAGAAACCTTGAGACAGATTCGCAGAGCTGATGGAGATGCTAGGGATTTCCAACAACCACAGGGGACCATGTACACATGATGTGTCAATAGACATGAAAGGATCGCTCAACAGAGCTAAAATTCCTTGATAGAATGATGTCGGACATCAGTCGGTGGAGGTTGGAGGCAACCCTACTTACTGGACTCTGGGCTGTAAGACCAGAACCTATTGCCTCCCTCAAATATGACCTGATGTGGCTAAAGCGACAAGTCACAGGAGGTCCCTCACCTGATGGATCAGGAAAAGTTCTTGCCATTTCTGTGGAGCCCTCACACCTTGCAGGCCAGGAATAATCCCAGTTGATTGTGGCCAATAATTCTTTTAATATATTGTTGGATTTGATTTGTTAGTATATACTGAGAATTGTTACATCCATATTCATCAGGAATATGGCCTGTAATTCTCATTTTTAGTGGGGTCTCTGCCTGGCTGAGAGTCATGATAATACTGGCCTCATACAACAAATTTGGAATTTTTCTATCCATTTGAATTTTTGAAACAGTTTGAAAAGAATAGGTATTAACTATTCTTTAAATATTTGGTAAACTTAGCTTGTGAAGCCATCTATCTGGCTTTGGTCTTTTGTTTCTTGGAAGATATTTATTTATTTATTTATTTATTTATTTATTTATTTATCTTCTTAAATAGTTCATTGTCAAGTTGGTTTACATATAACACCCAGTNCCTGTTCTCAGCTTTTAAGAGTCTCTCCTGGTTTGCCTCCTTCCTTCTCCCCAAGTATTTTTCCCCTTCTTCTCCAACATGGTCCTCCGTGCACGTGTATACGTGCAAACATATGGTATCTATCTTTCTCTGCCTAATTTATTTCCTTCAGCATAACACCCTCTCGTTCCATCCATGTTGCTACAAATGGCCAGATTTCATTCTTTCTCATTGCCATGTACTATTCTATTGTATACATATACACATCTTCTTGATCCATTCATCAGTTGACGGACACTTAGGATCTCCCCATGGTTTGGCTATTGTTGAGAGTGCTGGTATGAACGATAGAAAACTTATGAAGGAGATTGAAGAAGACACAAAGAAATGGAAAAACATTTCATGCTCATGGATCTGGAGGATAAATATTGTTAAAATGTCATCTGTACCCAAGCCAATCTGCACCTTCAATGCAATCCCAATCAAAATTGCACCAGCATTCTTCTCAAAACTAGAACAAGCTATCCTAAAATTTATATGGAACCACAAAAGAGCCTGAATACACCAAAACGGAGGCACCACCATCCCAGAATTTAGCCTCTACTACAAAGCTGTAGTCATCAAGACAGTATGGTATTGGCACAAAAACAGACAGAGACCAATGGAATAGAATAGAGAACTCAGAATCGAACCCACAACTGTATGGCCACCTAATCTTTGACAAAGCGTGGAAGAGCATCCAATGGAAAACAGACAGCCTCTTTAACAAATGGTGCTGGGAGAACTGGACAGCAACATGCAGAAGAATGAAATTAGATCATTTTCTCACACCATACAAAAAATAAACTCAAAATGGATAAAGGACCTGAATGTGAGACAGGAAACCATCAAAACCCTAGAAGAGAAAACAGGCAGAAATCTCCTTGTCCTCAACTACAGCAATTTCTTTTTATTTATTTATTTATTTATTTATTTATTTATTTATATTTTTTTAAAAATATTTTTATTTATTTCTAGGAGANGACGCGGGGCTCGAACCCACGAACCGAGAGATCATGACCTAAGCGAAAGTCGGACGCTTAACCGACTAAGCCGCCCAGGCGCCCCAATTTCTTTTTATTTAAAATAGTTTATGTCAAGTTTGTTTCCATACAACACCCAGTGCTCATCCCCACAAGTTCCCCCCTCCATGCCCATCACACCCTCTCCTCACCTCCCCCACCTCCATCAGCCCTCACTTTGTTTTCGACATTCAGAGTCTCTCATGGTTTGCATCCCTCCCTCTTCCCCACTATTTTCCCCCTTCTTCTCCCTCATGGTCCTCTTTTAAAAGAATCCAATGTACAAATGTCTTACAATAAAATAACTGAGCACAGCCTTCTCACTATGGACAGCAAAACTGGAGACTAGAGTTGCAAAAATTGAATTAAATGAAAAATACTCGAAGTTGACTGTTGTTGGTGAGAATTTAGTGGTGACGCAGGTAAATGAGAGAGACTGTGAGAGTCTGTACACTTGGGACTCCTTCTCCACGTTCACCTTGGTGAGTCCACACAACCTGAGCACAGTCACAAGGAAGCAGGTGTGTAAGATTAGTAACTGATCTTACACATCCGGGAATGTCTGAGACACACACACACAGAATGACTGACAACAGAAGAAGAACCCAAATTGGATGTGCTTCTCTTGAGAACGACCCTCCCAAAGAGCTTCATGCTCAGGGTGGCGGTGGTCCTGACCTCCTGTATCCACGGGGCACAATTTCACCAAAAGGACAGAGGTATGGTTTCAGGTGCACACTCTGGGATGTCAGGAAAATGTAAGGACGGCGAGAGTAGAAGGGCACTTCCTGTGTCTCCTCTGAGGTTGGGGTCGGTGCTGGTTTCATGCAGGACACCGCACTCCCTGTCCATCAGAGCCTCACGTCCCTCATGACACCGCATCCCGCTTCCTGGACAGAGAGGAAGTAGGAAGGCACGGGAAGAAACGCAGAGGTTTTATCCAGGTTTGTTTTGTAAACACATCCTTGTCCCGTATTGAACAATCCCCTGTTTTCCTGTTACATGTTAATAGGCAGTTGTGTGTGAATTGATGAGGGTGAAGTGTGATGTATTCCATGTCAACATCTCAAGTAGTGCATACGAGGTTGTGCTCCAAGAGAGCAGGGAAAGAGGAGAAATGACAACTGACCATCTCTCAGAACAGATGGTGGCTCACTGTGTGTGTAGAGAGTTTCTGGAAAGTACCTCCCAAGGAATCAAGATACAGATGGTGAGTATCACCATCTATGAAACAAGGGACATTGTACTCTGAGTGCATTCGGCCCTGGCAGGGCGATATTGACCTGGAATTTGCATGGACATGAATGACATAACACCACCCTTATGAGAGCAAGGCAGAGAGATATTCATTGTTCCACAAGGAACAACCACCTGATGTCTGCAGTAAGATTCTGCCTGCTGGATTTTGTGGAAATAACATACCATGACCAGAAATTCAAGATGTGCAATTGAGCCTCAGAAGGACACACAGCTCTGATGACATTTTGTGTCAGATCCAGTTTAACTGATTTCACACTTCTGAAATGATGAAGCCCATGAAAGTTTCATACTCTCCTATTTCTCTCCCTCCCCTCCCACCCCAGACGCTGACAGGAAACCTGCCTGTAACCTCCATCTGTCCCTGCTCCTGAGAATACAAACCAGAACTGTGCATAGTGTGCACCCCCTGGCGGTGTTGATCCCCTTCTTCAGAGAGGTTTGTGTCTGGGCTCACCCTGATGACTCCTCACTGTGTCTCTCGCACAGAAATACGTGGCCGTGTCTTCGACTCTCAGGTTGTTCATCTGTAGATCCACTATGTTCTTGGCGTTGTCTCTGGAGATGGTTAATCGGCCCCTCACGGAGTCTGCATAGTATATGCTTCCACCACTATTAATATGTGCAACCCACTCCAGCCCCTTCCCTGGAGCCTGGCGGACCCAGCTCATGTAGGAGCTACTGAAGGTGAATCCGGAGGCTGCACAGGAGAGTCTCAGGGACCCTCCAGGCTTCACCAGGCCTCCCCCAGACTCCACCAGCTGCACCTCACACTGGACACCTGCAGACACAAGACATCCTGGTCAGGAAACTGTCACACATCTAGTGTTTCTCTCACTCATATCCACTCACACACTCAGTGTCTCTTGTTCGCCATGAATTACCTTTTAAAACAGCAACAAGGAAAGCCCAGCCAAGCACAATCTCCATGGTGAGATGTCTGTGTTCTGTCCTGATCACAGAATGGGAACACCTGGGACTCCTGGGGCTGGGGCTCCTCTCCCAGCTGAGGGTCAGGGCTGGGCTGGTTTAATCATCACAGGGAGGGTCTGATTTGCATGTCCTCTGCGTATATAAGCAGCTATGTATTCAGTTGTTACAAAGTTGGCAGTGACCAGAGCAGATGTAAATCTCTTCAATTTGGTGTATTGACAGATTTTGGATAAATAAAAGTTGTTATCATCATTTTCCAGACATCACAGTTTTGCTTTATGTGTTACTTTGTTTTTACATTTGCACACTACCTGTGGGGTATAGGTGTCATCATGTCCTATAAGCAGATGTGAACCTACAACCAAGTTGTAGAGGGTGGTGGGGTGTCCAAGTGCACGTATGTGGTGAGAGTGAGCCCAGGATCTGGGCCGGTGCTCCTCCCTACAGGACCCACGACCTCCCTCAGTCCACCTGCAGGCCTGAGCGGTCGGGCTCCTGAGGAATGTGGAGCACTTTCTGTAATGGGTACATGACGATTTCGCTTGCTCTGGAGTTGACCTTAAATACACAATCAGGGTCAGTGCAGGTGTATTTTTAAGTCTTTAACATGTCACTATCATTGTGTCCCTACTGAGTTATCTCTTTGTTTATTTGTAAGAGCTTTGATGAATGTACCTGACATAGAGTGAGGTGCACATGCCGATGTGTGATATGATAGAACACTGATGTGAGAATCAACATATCAGACTGAACACATAATTCCCATTAAAATCTCTTATAGTTCCCCTGGAATTCTTCCTTCCTAGTTCCTTTCTTCACCCTGTCCCCACGGAACTATTAATCTTTCTCATGTTTCTTCAGATTAGTTTGGCTTTAGAGAGTGTGTTCATATGATATGAACTCTTATTTGTAGGTCTTATTCTGCTCAGCATATACTCTTGTCAATACAACCATGTTGCTGGTTGTATCAGCAGTCATTGGATTTAATGGGTGGTGGCTTTGCAAGCATTAATGTCACCAAGTGTTATGTTTTAAGTGGCTTTCTTTTATCAGAATTGCTGCCAGTGTCCAATATTTCAAAAAATTTTCTTCTCAGTCTTGAGACGTAGATGTGAAGTTTAGAGAATGTGTGATTTATATGATTTCCACAACAACCAACCTGAAGCAGAGGCAGATGATCAAATATACATCAATGTAGGAGTTTTTCCTGTTCTGATAAGTTGTTTTTATTATTAGATGTTCATAGAAGCTTAATTTAAAATTTGGGAATATAAATAAAACACAATTAATACTAGAGATTTTTTTATGAAGATGCTCATAAGTATTGGTGGTAGTGAGGTGAAAAGAGCTTTTATTTTTTATTTTATTTAATAGTTTATTGTCAAGTTGGTTTCCATATAACACTTAGTGCTCATCCCCACACGTGCCATCCTCCATGCCCATCATTCTCCTTCCCAACCCCCACAACCCCGTCTCGTTGGACTAGGGGTATGATTTTCGCTTAGGAAAAAAGTTATTAAAAGTTTATTTAAAATAACATTTTTACTGGATTCTTTGTTTTCCAGATGTGGAATTGGTGAGTTCCTTATAAATTTTGGATTCTAGCCTTTTATCATTTGCAATTTGTCATATGCAATTATCTTTTCCATTCCGTCAATTGTCTATTAGTCTTATGGATTGTTTCCTTTGCCGTGTAAAAGCTTTTTTTTTAAAATTCTATCTTTCTTCTTTTTTCTTAAATAGTTTATTGTCAAGTTGGTTTACATATAACACCCAATGCTCATCGAAACAAGTGCCCTCCTCCATGCCCATCACCCCCCTTCCTCTCTCCCCCATTCCTATCAGCCCACAGTTTGTTCTCAGCATTCACGAGTCTCTCATGGTTTGCCCTCCATCTCCCTCCCTCTCCTCAACTATTTTCCCCTTATCTCCCTAATCATCCTCCGTTAAATTCCTCCTAATCCACCTATTGGTGCAAATGTATGGTTTGTCCTACTCTGCCTGACTTATATTGCTCTGCATAACACCTCTAGTTGCATCCATGTTGTTACACATGGCCAGATTTCATTCTTTCCCATTGCCACGTAGTATTCAATTATATCTATCTATCTATCTATCTATCTATCTATCTATCTATCTATCTATCTATCTATCTATCTATCTATCTATCTATCTATCTATCTATCTATCTATCTATCCATACACACACACACACACACACACACACACCACATCTTTTTGATCCATTCATCAGTTGATGGACACTTAGGTTCTTTCCATGATTTGACTATTGTTGTGAGTGCAGCTATGAACATTGTGATACACGTGCCCCTATGCATCAGCACTCCTGTATCTCTTGAATAAATTTTTAGCAGTGCTACTGCTGGGTCATAGAGGAGCTCTATTTTTCATTTTTTGAGAAACCTCCATACTGTTTTTAAGAGGGGTTGCACCAGCTTACATTCCCACCAACAGTGTAGGAGGGTGCCCATTCCTCCACTTCCTCGTCAGCATCTAGAGTTTCCCGATTTGTTCATTTTAGCCACTTTGACCGCCATGGCGTGGTATCTTAGTGTGGTTTTGATTTGTATTTCCCTGATGAGGAGGGATGCTGAGCATCATTTCATGTGACTGTTGGTCATCCTAATGTCCTCTTTGGAGAAGTGTCTGTGCATGTCTTCTGTCCATTACTTCACTGGATTATTTGTTTTTTTGGGAGTGCAATTTGATGAGTTCCTTATAGATATAGTATACTATCCCTGTATCTGATATCTTATATGCAACTGTCTTTTCCCATTTTGTCAGTTGCCTATTAGTTTTATGGATTGTTTCCTTTGCCATACAGAAACATTTTTTTAAATCTTCATAAGGTGCCAGTAGTTCATTTTTACTCTTGATTCCCTTGCCTTGGGGATGTAAAGTAAGAAATGGATGTGGTTGGAGGTCAAGGAGGTTTTTTCCCACTTTCCCATCTACGGGTTGATGGTTTCTAGTCTCAAATGTAGGTCCTTTATCCATTTGAGGTTTTTTGGATTTTTTTGTATGGTGTGAGAAAATGATCTAGCTTCATTCTTCTGGATGTTGCTGTCCCGTTCTCCCAGCACCATCTGTTAAAGAGGTTGTCTTTTTTTCCATTGGATACTTTTTACTGCTTTGTCAAAGATTAGTGGACCATACGTTCTTCTTTTTTTATAATTGTGTCTTCTAATTCACCGATTCCTCTCTCTGCCTCTTCCATCCATGCAGTGGCTGCCTCCATTTTATTATGCACCTCATTTATAACATATTTTAATTCATCAGAAGTATTTTTAAGGTCCATAATCTTTGTAGAAATAGCATCTCTAGTGTCTTCTGTGCCTTTTTCAGGCCAAGCAATTAACTTTATGACTATTCTTCTAAAATTACGGTCAGTTATATTGCTTATATCTGTTTTGACCAATACTTTACCTGTCACTTCTTCCTGGAATTTTTTACAGGAGAGTTCTTCTGTTTCATCATTTTGGTTAGCTTTCTGTCTCTTAAAAGTTTTAAAAGCTTGGTATGTGCTCTGCATCTGCAAGTACAGTTCTCTTTAAGGAGGCTCATAGACTGTCTAGGGCCTGTCTGTTCAGGAAGTGTTCTCTTCATGGTGTTCTTTGTTCTCTCTTGTTGAGACTTAGGTTATTTTATTTCCCTACTCATAGTGATATTTGGGACTCACCACTTTGGCTTGATTCTTGAGGTATCCCTAGAAAAGAAATAAGACAGAGAAACAGGGAATAAAATCAGGCATACACACAAACAAATCAACCAAGCAAACCAAACGAAACAAAAAAAACAAAACAACAAAAACAAAAACTACAAAAGAAAAGGACAGACTAAAATCATATACCAGAAATCCCACCTAGAAATAAGGAGCAGGGTGGAGGCAGTGCTGATGGAAGAGCATATACTAGGAGAGAAATGACAAGTGAGAGGAGAAGGAGAAATTGAACATTGACCAGGCAGATGGACTAAAAGTCTTAATTCAGATAGAGAAAAAGGAGAATATGGTAGGAGGTGAGGAGAGAATAAAACGAAGATAATGTTACCCAGAGAAATTAATAGTCTGATTATTTCAGAGAGAGAGAAAGGAAGGTAATGATGAAGATAGAACCTGCATCAAGAGAATGGATTATATGTGCCTGTTTCAGCAAACCTATAACCAGAATACACAGTACAGAGGAGGGGAGAGGTAAGAATGAGATTAGGGAGACTCTATCTGAATAGTGAGAACTGATCTAGAGCTCATCATGGCAGTGCGTCAGTACTGATCTTAGGAGAGGAGCTGTTTCTGTATCCAGGCTCCAGTAACAAAGCAGCTACTCAGTGCAGATGGGCATGATTTGGTGTAAGCGGGTCGCACCTCCACTGTGGGTCCCCGGGTCCGCGTAGGTGCTTGTGGGGAGAAAAATCGTGACCTCCCAGTCCCTTCTCAAACCAGTCATTGCAAATCACTCTTTTGTATCTGATCTCACTGTGCTGTGGGAGCAGTCAAGATGGGCCTTTTTCTATGTTCCTCACCCAGCCTCATTTCTAGATTTTACTCAGTGTGCATTGATGATACCACCTGAAATGTAATACCGTAAGCCCCCACCCTTCTTAGATCTTGTTGTGCTTTGGCTGGAGCTGGTTTGTCCCAGGAGGGCAGTTGCACGAACACCTGGGGGCTTGGAGGTCATAGTGACAGACAACACGAAGCCAGCATCCAGTGAGCTGCTCTCAGCAGGGGCTCCTGTGCTAGTGATCAGGGCAGTGTGGTGGTGCCTGTCAGCTCTCCTGCTGATGAGAGGCGGTGCCACCTCTCCCAGATGCACTCCAGGAAGGGAACTGTCCCTCTCCATGCGACCCGGGAGATCCTCAGACCACAGTACTTCCTATGGGCCTCTGTCCTCCTTTTCCACAAAGGCACTGATATGCTCACCAGACTCCACCCAGCGATGGCAGGGGCTTCTGGGTCTTCAGTCTTTTAGCTCCACGTTTACAGGAGGTTGACTTGTCATGGTTAACTTTCTGTGTCATCTTGACTGCGTCTTGGGTACCCTGATTAACCATTGTTTCTGTGGATGTCTGTGATGTGTTTCGAGAAGAGATTGGCATTTCCATCCATGGTTTCTGTCTGCATGGGCATCACCCACTCCATTAAGGTTCTGAATAGAATCCATGCAGAGGGAGGAAGAATTCCCTCATTTCTATTTCCCACGTGCATGTTTGAGCTGGACCATTGGTCTCCTCCCACCCTGTTCTGAGAGTTACATCGCCCAGTCCCCATGTTCTCAGACTAGACACTAGTTCAGAATGAGACGAGAATTACACCGATTTTCCTGGGTGTTCAGCTTGTGATTGTAGATCATGGACTTCTCAACCTTTGTAATCATGTAAACCAATGTTCTTAGGGTTCTATTCTATAAGAGATGATTTATTTCTTGTTTAGAGTAATTGAATAAAGCTGTAACTCATTCAAAGTCCTGAGTAGCAAAGTGCCATGAAGGAAGTGTCCTGTTGTTTGGGACAAGAGCTGGATGAGGAAAATGAGGACCTGTGGGGTCCGTGGTCCTAGCTGCACAGTCGGTGCATCTGGGATCCTGTAAAGGTTCAGTTGCTGTGCCTCAGGATACCTGTAATTCAATCATATTTAGGGACAGGAGGAAGCAAGTGCAAACAGCTGTGTTCTTTGTGCATGTTAGTGTAGTTTTCCTCTGAAAACAAAGTTTCTAAAACAGAGAGTGAATAGTTAAGTACAGAATCACGTGACCAGAGAGGCTACCTGGGGGAAACTGCTGTGTGGAAAGGAAGCCCCAGACCCTGACAGGAAACCTGCCTTTAACCTCCATCTGCACCTGCTCCAGGGAACACAAACCAGAATTATGCAGACGGTACACCCCCTGGTGGTGCTGTCCCCCTTATCCAGGGAGGTTTGTGTCTGGGCTCACACTGACAGCCCTCAATGTGTCTCTCACACAGAAATACGTGGCCGTGTCCTCGACTCTCAGGTTGTTCATCTGCAGATACAGTGTGTTCTTGGCGTTGTCTCTGGAGATGGTGAACCGGCCCTTCACGGAGTCTACATAGTATGTGCTACTTCCATCAGTACTTATCCTTGAAACCCACTCCAGCCCCTTCCCTGGAGCCTGGCGGACCCAGCTCATATGGTAGCTACTGAAGGTGAATCCGGAGACTGCACAGGAGAGTCTCAGGGACCCTCCAGGCTTCACCAGGCCTCCTCCAGACTCCACCAGCTGCACCTCACACTGGACACCTGTAGACACAAGACATCCTGGTTAGGGAGCTGTCACACATCTAGTGTTTCTCTCACTCATTTCCATTCACATACTCAATGTCTCTTTTTCACCATGTATTACCTTTAAAAACAGCACAAGGAAAACCCAGCCAAGCACAAACTCCATGGTGAGATGTCTGTGTTCTGTCCACCTGGGACTCCCGGGGCTGGGGCTCCTCTCCCAGCTGCAGGGTCAGGGCTGGGCCGGTTTAATCAGCACAGGGAGGGCGCTATTTGCATATCCTCTGACTATATATCAAACTCCAGACTTAGATTTGATTCTTTAAATGTGACTGATGGGTATGGGGGAGAGGGTAAGGAGGGTGACGGGCATGGAGGAGGGCACTTGTGGGGATGGGCACTGGGTGTTGTATGGAAACCAACATGACAATTAACTATTTAAAAAAGTGAATGAAAGGATTAAAGAGGCACTTCTGTTTCACTTTGTGTAGATGGTGCTGTGACAGCATTTAGAATTCTAATCTGTGAACACAGTTATATTTGTTGGCATGTGTGTGTTTTTACATGTCTTTCATCAACATAGGTCATTTTCACTCTGCAAGTATTTTATATATGTTTTCAAGTTTAGTCCAAAACACTTTATTCTGTACCATTTTAAATTTTATAATTTTGTTATTTCTTCTGCATATATTTTCAAACTGGTTTGTGGAATCATAGCTCTTTTTGTTGTTCTTCATTTTCCATCCTGCACTTTTCCTGATTCTTCGAAACTGATTCTAATATTTTCTGTGGTATCTCTAGTGTTTTGCTATATTTAAAATCATGCCATTTCAAACAGGTAATTTTTCTGTCTTCTTACTGATTTAAATGTCTTTTATTTCTTTTTATTGCCTAATTTTTCTGGGTACATCTTCCAGTTGTTGGGGCAGAAAGCTTTTTCTTTCTTTGCTTCTGAGTTTTCACTTGGTCTAAGGATTCAATTGACATAAGGGAGATCTACAGGAGAGAATAAATTTCATTTTGAAAGTTCCTGAGCTTCCTAATTATATGACACCCAGAGAATGAACAAAGCAGGTAGCCCTTGTGATTTCAGACAACAAAACATTTGATTTGTAAAGAGTTAAAGCAAAAGAGTGGTTTTGGAGTATTAAATTAGTCACCAGGTAACTAGGTTTGTTTGCACAGCCTTCTTGTCCCTAAGTTCCCTGTTCTGGTGCTAAGAGTGGTTCTCCCCTCTTGGGAGAGGGAAGAGAACTTTCTCAAGGGAGATTTATTTCCTGCTGCCAGGGGACTAAGGAGGGTGCAAGTGTCCTTGGAAGTGACTATTTTTTAAGTGACTTTCATTCAAACAAGCAATGTGACAAGATGACATAATTTGGAGTGGCATATTTATTTTTCACATTATCATGTTGAATACTTATGTTGGGGGTGATTATCATTGCCTGGCTCCTGATGTGACAAGAAACGTTTTAGTAGTTAAATGTTCAATATGTTGTCAGGTGTGGGCTTTTCATAATGGCAACGGTCAAGTTGAGGTAATTTCCTTCTGTTCCCTTTTAACTGAGCTTTTTATTTTTATTTTTTTATTTTTTTTTTTTTTTATTTTTATTTTTTTTTTTTTTTTTTTTTTTTTTATTGTTTTTTTTCAAAATNAACTGAGCTTTTTAAAAATAATGAACACGCATTGAATTTTTCTAATAGTTATGAATCAATTAATGATGATGTAGATTCAATTATTCTATCTGTTAATGGAGGGCATCACATTTATACATTTGTATATGTTGAAGAATCCTTGCATTTGAGTGATGAACCACATTGAATTATCATGTATAATCCTTTCAATGTGCTGTTGGATTCAGTATGCTCGGATTTTATCAGGGAATTTTTTATGTATGTTATTCTGGGATATTGGCCTGTATTTTTCCTTCTTGTGGTGCCTTTTTTGGCTTTGAGTTGAGAGTAAAGCTGTCCTCAACAAATGCATTTGGGAGTGTTCCTTTTCATCAGTGTTTTGTAGTAGTTTGAGAGATATTGGTGTTATTTTTTCTTTAAATATTGGTTGAGATCATCTCACACCACACACGGAAATACACACAAAATGGATAAAGGACCTGAACGTGAGACAGAAAACCATCAAAACTCTAGAGGAGAAATCAGGAAACAGCTTCCTTGACCTCCACCACAGCAATTTCTTACTTGACACATCCTCAAAGGCAAGGGAATCAAGAGGAAAAATGAACCATTGGGACCTCATCAAGATTAAATTCTGCATGACAAAGGAAACAATCCATAAAACTAATAGGCAACCGACAGAATGGGAAAAGAAAGTTGCAAAGGACATATGAGATAAAGGGCTAGTATCCAAAATCTATAAGGAACTCATCAAACTCCACACCTGAAAAACAAACAATCCAGTGAAGAAATTGGCAGCAGATATGAACAGACACTTCCCCAAATAGGACATCCAGATGGCCAACAGATACATGAAATGATGGAATAAGGAGGAACCCCATAACGTAAATAGCAAAAATCACAATTATATTCATAACAACAAATGAATCACCGGATTAAAATTTGAGTCAAGCATTTAATTATCTATTTCTCTATAAAAGACCAACAAAGGTCCATCCAGCATATGACTTGATGTTCAACATGTCTAATCATTAGAGATACCCCGAAACCACTGAGATATCACTTCACAGCTGTTAGCAAGGCTATTATAAAATACCCCAAACACAATGAGAACATATCAAGTATTGGCGAGGATGTGGAGAAAAGGCAATCCTAGAATTCTCTCGATGGGAGTACAACGTAGTGTAGCTACTATGGAAAACAGTGTGGTGAAAATAATTCACCAAATCGAGTTCCCAATCTGTTCCCAGATAGCTGCCTTCATTTCTAGCTGAGTGTGAGGAAGTCCTGGGCCTCATGTTGTGGGCGGAGGCAGGTGCAGGAGACAGGTGGAACCCATGGAAGATTCCAAACTATTCCAGGAGAATGGATCCTTGGATGCCATATTGTAAGTCAGGACTCAGTATAAACATTGATACTGTTGCCTCCTCACTGGGTGTCTCTGGTCCAAAGGGAGAACAAAAGGAGTGAAGTGGAGAAACTACTCTTTTCTCTCTCAGGAACATGGACATACTGAGAATCCTTGGGAGAGAGTCATGGAGCTGATTAAGATGTTGTGGGGTTTCGACAACCACAAGGGTCATTTCTCATGGTCTCTCTTCATAGACATCAACGGAACACCTTAAGACAGATACAAGGAGAGAGGAGTTCCTCAAATGAAATAAATTTAGATCACTTGAATGAGTCAGTCTCCTCTGTTTGGAAATTACTTATATATATTTTAAACGGTGGCCAGTGCACCTGTGAGGCACTGAATGATTGTATGAGTTGATTTATCCCAGAGCTTGGTCTTTGTCGAGGTAGGCACTAGTATTATGATAGTTTACTCTGAATATGAGAAGATATTTGTGTTTGTAAAGGTTTGAGAAAACAGTTTGTACTGTTTACTAATCAGGATGAAGTTTTCAGTACATGATGAGAAAGATGCTTCACAGCAAAACTGACTCTGAAACACTAGTGGTTCTGGATATGAGGTCTGAGATCTCAGGTCCCCCCTGGTGACCTGTGAGCCCCCTGGTGATCTGAGACCCCCCCCCAGGTGATCTAAGTGGCCCTTGGAGTCTTGTGTGCTCCATAATGTGCTGAGTGCTCTGAGGTTTCCTGTGTTCCCAGGTGACTTGAGTGGCAACTGGTGACCTGAATGCCCCTTGGAGACCTGAGCACCCCCCGAAGACTTGAACGCTCCCTGCAGACATGAGCAACCTTGGTGTCCTCAGATTCCCCTGGTAACCTGAGGGCCCCAGGAGATCTGAGTGGCCCCTGGTGTTTTGAATGTCCCCTGATGACTTTTAGGTAACCTAAGGGCAAGTTGCAACCTTTGGGCCCATGCTCAGCTCTCATAAGTCCCCTTGTGGCTTTTGAGCCTGTTCTGTGGCTAAGCTTATCCTGTCCTGTTAGACCACAGAAGTGACTCTGATTGCGTGGCTGTTCATCCTGGGGGAACCCATAAGTATTTGGCCAACATCTGCTTTATCCCTCCTCCCTCCTTCCTATCTAACTGCATAACAGATGAATATGGGGTTCTCATGGTCTGGGCTGTAGTATGTATTATAGAAAATATGATAATATAGGAAACATCCACTCCTGGGATCAGTGGGCCCAATTCCACTGTAAATTACTGGTTGAGCTGGAGAACCCATAGACATGGCCAGTGAGGTGCAAGGTTTGCAAGAGACTCACCAGTTGGGCCAGAATTTTGCAGCTGCACCTGGAACAGGACACCCGGAAACAAGACGAATCAGTCTGGGCCGGTCACTACCGGTCATAACCTTCCCTATGGTCCCACATCTGACATCTGAGATCCTCAACTTAGGCATCTGTCACAAGGCACATAGAAGGCCCTAGAATATCCTCTGTTTATATAACACAGCTCTGCCTTCTCCCAGACACTTCATCCCTGTGTGTGGAGAGAGGTGTGGGCTCCCACTGCCCGAGGGTGTATTTTACCCTTGATTTTGAGGAGATGTTTGCACGGGTGGGAATAAGTGGACAGGGACTCAATCAGGCTTCTGTGGTTCTTCTAGGACCTTTTGTGGACATCTCTTTGTTAATTCCACAAGACATGTTGGTCTTGGGTGGGGAGAGCATAATTTGTGTATCAATTATGTTGGAGGGAGATCAAGAGTTGACCCCAGGTTCTTGAGCATAAGAATAAATAAACAAATGAGTGGATCACAATTCATCATGATCTATCACTCAACAAGATATTTAAAAGGATGCACACTTTGTGCAGACAACTTTCAAAATCTAGTCTTTCAATACTCAATACTTTAAAAACTCAACATTAACAGTCATTGTATACATAATTCCATATAAAAATATATATATTGATGTCCACTCTGGTGTACATAGAATCATAAGTAAAGGACACTGATTCCTAATATCAGATTTCTTTTAGTTTCCACACCGATGTATTAGCCTCACATGACAACTAACTGTGGAGCATGGACGCACCTGGAGACCTGATCCTAATGGTTCTCGGGTGATGGGCTCTGCCTGTTCAATCATCTGCAAAGCCTGGAAGTGGTGCCTACATCCTGATGTGCACAGACACCAACACACGGGAACCCTCTCTGTCATCTGCATATAGAATTCCCGTGTGTGGAGGGTGCCTCCCTTCTCCTAAGAAATCTCCACCTCACACAGGAGGCTGTTAACTCATGGAGAAGGAACAGACTTCACAGAAAAGTGGGTGACTGTTCTCTGACATGGCACAGAGACCACCAGTAAATTAGTTAAGAAGTTAATGGCACTCAAACAAACACCTTAATGAAATGGAGTGACTGACCTGGAAATCATTGGGATCTAAATATTAGAGGCCTAATAAGTAATTGTAGACAATATGTTCATAATCCTAAAGGCATGTGCCAATAGGATCAATGCTGAGCTAGATGAATAGATTTCTAATAGAGAACAGATGGATAGTTAGTAGATAGATGATGGATAGACAGATAATAGATAGATGATATAGATGGGTAGATAGATAGATGATAGATATATAGATAGATGATAGATGGATGATTATATGTTATTTTAAGAACTCACTCTAGAGGATTCACGTCATTATGGAAGACATTGAATGAAATTGCATACAATTGCCAATATTAAAAAAAACATATTTTCATACTAAAAAGAATATTTTATGCCAACTTCGGATATACAAAGTAAGTAATTATTACTTCAATTATTTCTGAATGAGTAAAGCTTCCATATGGGGTAGCAGATGGCTCCTTGCAGACTCCTCCTCTCTCCAGGTCTTGCTGCTTCCACCTCCAGATGTTCCTATGGTTTCTTGCCAGGGTGTCCTGAGCTCTGGGATGTGTAGGAATAAGATCTCTCCTGTATCTGGACCATTGTCCTCGATCCTAACATTTACAGTTCCTTTCAGAATATTGCTCAAAGATATGATATTTGTCCTTCTCTGCCTGACTTATTTCGCTAAACATAACACCCTCAAGATCCATCCATGTTGCTACACATGGCCAGATTTCATTGTTTCTCATTGCCATGTAGTATTCCATCGTATAGATAAACCACATCTTCTGGATCCATTCGTCCCTTGATGGACACTTAGGCTCTTTCCGTGCTTTGACTATTGTTGAGAGTGCTGCTATGAACATGGTGTACATGTGCTCCTATGCATCAGCACTCCAGTATCCCTTGGGTAAATTCCTAGCAGCGCTATTGCTAGGTCATAGGGAGTTCTATTATCAGTTTTTTGAGGAACCCCCACACTGTTTTCCAGAGTGGCTGCATCAGTTAACATTCCCACCAACATTGTAGGAGGGTGCCTGTTTCTCCACAGCCTCGCCAGCATCTAGAGTCCTCTGATTTGCTCATTTTAGCCATTCTGCCTGGTGTGAGGTGGTATCTCAGTGTGTTTTTGATTTGTATTTCCCTGATGAGGAGGGATGCTGAGCATCGTTTCATGTGTCTGTTGGCCATCTGGGTGTCCTCTTTGGAGAAGTGTCTGTTCATATCTTCTGCCTATTTCTTCACTGGATTTTTTGTTTTTTGACAGAGACTCAGCAAAAAGGAGAACTACAGGCCAATATCATTGATGAATACAGATGCAAAATTCCTCAACAAGATCCTTGCAAATCGAATCCAGCAGCATATCAAAAGAATCATCCACCAAGATCAAGGGGGATTCATTCCTGGGTTACAAGGTTGGTTCAATATTCGCAAATCAATCAATGTGATACATCAAATCAACAAAAGAAAAGATAAAAATCATATGATCTTGTCAATAGATACAGAAAAAACATTTGACAAAATACAGCATCCTCTCTTAATAAAGACCCTCGAGAAAGTCGGGATAGAAGGAACTTATTTAAACATCATAAAAGCAATCTATGAGAAGCCCTTAGCTAACATCATCCTCAACAGGGAAAATTTGAGAGCTTTCCCCCTGAGATCAGGAACAGGACAGGGATGTCCGCTCTCACCACTGTTGTTTATGAAGAGCTGGAAATCCTAGCATCAGCCATCAGACAACAAAAGGAAATAAAAGGCATCAGAATTGGCAAACGAGAAGTCAAACTTTCACTTTTTGTAGACGACGTGATATTCTACATAGAAAACCCAACAGACTCCACCAGACGTCTACTAGAACTGATACAAGATTTCAGCAAAGTTGCAGGGTACAAAATAAATGTATAGAAATCGGTTGCATTTTTATCCACCAACAATGAAGCAACAGAATGAGAAATCAAGAAACTGATCCCATTCACAATAGCGCGCACACACACACACACACACACACACACACAAAAACCCCACAAAATACCTAGGAATAAACCTAACCAAGGATATGAGATCTGTATGATGAAAACTATAGAAAACTTATGAAGGAATTTGAAGAAGACACAAAGAAATGGAAAAACATTCCATGATCATGGATTGGAAGTATAAATATAGTTAAAAAATAATTATTACCCAAAGCAATCTACACATTCAATGTAATCCCAATCAAAATTGCACCAGCATTCTTCTCAAAACTAGAACAAACTATCCTAAAATTTGTATGGAACCAAAAAAGATCCCAAATAGCCAAAGTAATATTGAAGAAGAAAACCAAAATGAGAGGCATCACCATCCCAGACTTTAGCCTCTACTACAAAGCTGTCATCATCAAGACAGTATGGCATTGGCACAAAAACAGACACATAGAGAAATGGAATAGAATAGAGAACTCAGAATTATACCCACAAATGTATGGCCAACGAATCTTTGACAGAGTGGGGAAGAGCATCCAATGGAAAAAAGACAGCCCCTTTAACAGATGGTGCAGGGAAAAGCTAAGTGTCCTCCAACTGATGAACGGATCAAGAAGATGTGGTTTATCTATACCATGGAATACTACATGACAATGAGAACGAATGAAATCTGGCCATGTGTAGCAACATGGATGGACCTTGAGGGTGTTATGCTGAGTGAAATAAGTCAGGCAGAAAAAGGACAAATACCATGTGTTTGCATGTAAAGGAGGATTAGGAGGAACTTAACGGAGGAAAATGGGGGAGATGAAGGTAAAATAGTTTGGAAGAGGGAGGGAGGCAAACCATGAGAGACTCTTGAATGCTGTGAACAAACTGAGGACTGATGGGTGTGGGGATAGGGAGGAGATGTGCATGGAGGAGGTCACTTGTGGGGATGAGCACTGGGTGTTATACAGAAACCAACTTGACAATAAACTATTTGTAAAAAAAAGAAAAAGAGAAAAGAAAAGAAAAGAAAATATGGTATCAGTTAAACAACTAATTACAATAAAATTGTATAAGTACAAAATCTAAAATAGATATTCATTACCATATAGGTGTCATTATTGATTTTCAAAAGAGGAGTCATATCAAGGTTGCTAAGGGGAAAAGTGCATAAAAATTAGACAATGTATCCACTATTTTGTTTAAATAAGTACATTTCTTTAAAAGTATCCACTGTACAAATGTCTTACAATAACACAACTGAGCACAGCCTGCTCACTATGCAGAGCAAAACTGGAGGTTAGAGTTGCAAAAACTGAATTAAATAAAAAATACCCGAAGTCGACTGCTGTTGGTGAGAATTTAGTGGTGACGCAGTTAAATGAGAGAGACAGCGAGAGTCTGTACACCTGAGACTCCTTCTCCACGTTCACCTGGGTGAGTCCACACAACCTGAGCAGAGTCTAAAGGAGCAGGTGTGTTAGATTAGTAACTGATCTTACACATCTTGGAATATCTGAGATACACACAGAATGACTGACAACAGACATATGAAGAACCCAAATTGGATATGCTTCTCCTGAGAACGACCCTCCCAAAGAGCTTCGTGCTCAGGGTGAAGGTGGTCCTGACCTCCTGTATCTATGGAGCACAATTACACCAAAGGGACAGAGGTATGACATCAGGTGCACACTCCTGGGATGTCAAGAAAATGTAAGGACGGCGAGAGTAGAAGGGCACTTCGTGTGTCTCCTCTGAGGTTGGGGTCGGTGCTTGTTTCATGCAGGACACCGCACTCCCTGTCCATCAGAGCCTCACGTCCCTCATGGCACCACACCCCGCTTCCTGGACAGAGAGGAAGCAGGAAGGCACGGGAAGAAACGCAGAGGTTTTATCCAGGTTTGTGTTGTAAACACATCCTTGTCCCGTATTGAACAATGTCCTGTTTTCCTGTTACATGTTAATAGGCAGTTGTTGTTTGTAAATTGATGAAGGTGAAGTGTGATATATTCTATGTCAACATCTCAAGTAGTGCATACGAGGTTGTGTTACAAGACAGCAGGGAAAGTATTGCAGGAGAAATGAAAACTGATCATCTCTCAGAGCAGATGGTGGATCACTGTGTGGGGGAGAGTTTCTGGAAAATACCTCATAAGGAATCAAACTGCAGATGCACAACGACGGTGAGTATCACCATCTATGAAACAAGGGACATTGAACTCTGAGTGTATTTAGGACCCTGGAAAGGATATATTGTCCTGGAGTTTGCATGGACATGAATGGAATCACACCACCCTTATGAGAGCAAGGCAGAGAGACATTCATTGTTCCTCAAGGAAAAACCACCTGATGTCTGTGGTAAGATTCTCCCTGCTGGATTCTGAGGATATAACATGCCATGACCAGAAATTCAAGGTGTGCAATTGTGCCTCAGAAGGACACACAGCTCTGATGACATTTTGTGTCAGATCCAGTTTAACTAGTTTCACACTTCTTAAATGATGAAGCCCATGAAAGTTTCTTACTCTCCTATTTCTCTCCCTCCCCTCCAAGTGTGTGTGTGTATAAACTTCAGGTTCCGCATCCAACCGTGCCCTGGCGGGGTCCATGTGGTTTCCCATGCCTTCAACTAATATTGGTGCAGTGAACATGCTTCCCACAATGAGCCAATCAGGAGTCTGTCTTCTCTAGATGAAGATATTCGGCGCCTCTGCAGCTTCGTGTCCACCACGCACTGTATGCGGCTTCTAGCGAGCTTGCACACTGAGCTGGGTGGGCGTGTAAGAAACAGTGAGTGCAACAGGGAGTCTTGTAAAGCTTCATTTCATGAACTTCAAAATATCTGTGATTAATTCATTTCTAGTGGCAAGGATTAAGCTAGTGCCAACACCTCTGTCTTCTGTGCATGTTCGTATACGTTTCCTATTCTAAGTAACTCATTCAGAAACTGATAGTTAAGCACAAAATCATGTGTCAATAAGTGATCCCTGGGGGAAAGTACTCTATGGGTAGGAAGTCCCAGACCCTGACAGGAAACCTTTCTGTAACCTCCATCTGTCCCTGCTCCTGGGAATATAAACCAGAAGTGTGCATAGTGTGCACCCCCTGGCAGTGCTGATCCCCTTCTCCAGGGAGGTTTGTGTCTGGGCTCACACTGATGACTCCTCACTGTGTCTCTCGCACAGAAATACGTGGCCGTGTCTTCGACTCTCGGGTTGTTCATCTGTAGATCCACTGTGTTCTTGGCGTTGTCTCTGGAGATGGTGAATCGGCCCTTCACGGAGTCTGCGTAGCCTGTACTTCCACTACTATAAATATATCCAACCCACTCCAGCCCCTTTCCTGGAGCCTGGCGGACCCAGTACATGTGGTAGCTACTGAAGGTGAATCCGGAGGCTGCACAGGAAAGTCTCAGGGACCCTCCAGGCTTCACCAGGCCTCCCCCAGACTCCACCAGCTGCACCTCACACTGGACACCTGCAGACACAATAAATCCTGGTCAGGAAACTGTCACACATCTAGTGTTTCTCTTACTCACATCCATTCACACACTCAGTGTCTCTTGTTCACCTTGAATTACCTTTTAAAACAGCAAGGAAAACCCAGCCAAGCACAAACTCCATGGTGAGGTGTCTGTGTTCTGTCCTGATCACAGAATGGGAACACCTGGGACTCCCGGGGCTGGGGCTCCTCTCCCAGCTGCAGGGTCAGGGCTGGGCTGGTTTAATCAGCACAGGGCGGGTCTGATTTGCATGTCCTCTGCGTATATAAGCAGCTACGTATTTTGCTTCCTCTGGAGTTTACCTTAAACATAGAGAGAATCAGGGTCAGTGCAGGTGTATTTTTAAGTCTTTAACATGTCACATCATTGTGTCCCTACTGAGTAATCTCTGTGTTTAATTGTAGGAGCTTTGATGAATGTACCTGACTTAGAGTGAGGTGCACATGCCGAGTGTGTGATATGATAGAACAGTGATGTGAGTCAACATGATCAAGACTGAACACATAATTCTGATTAAAATCTCTTATAGTTCCCCTGGAATTCTTCCTTCCTATTTCCTTTCTTCACCCTGTCCCCACGGAACTGTTAATCTTTCTCATGTTTCTTCAGATTATTTTTGGTTTTAGAGAATGTGTACATGTGTAATTATATGAACTCTTATTTGTAGGGCTTATTCTGCTCAGCATAAATCCGTGTCAATGCAACCATGTTGCTGGTTGTGTCAGGAGTCATTGGATTTAATGGTTGTCGATTTTGCAAGAATTATTGTCACCAAGTGTTATATTTTAAGTGGCTTTATTTCCTCAGAATTGCTGCCAGTGTCTGGTATTTCAATAAACTTTCTTCTCAGCCTTGTGACCTTGTGAAGTTTAAAGAATGTGTGATTTATGTGCTTTCCACAACATCCAACGTGAAGTAGAGGCAGAGGATCGAATATACATCAATGTAGGAGTTTTTCATGTTCTGATAAGTTGTTTTTATTATTAGATGTAAATAGAAGCTTATTTAAAAATTGGGAATATAAGTAAAACACAATTAAGGCTTGAGATTGTTATGAAGATGTTCATAAGTGTGTGGGGCAGTGAGGTGAAGAAAGTCATTATTTATTTTTTATTTATTTAATAGTTTATTGTCAAGTTGGTTTCCATTAACACCCAGTGCTCATATCCAGAAGTGCCCCCCTCTATGCCCATCTCCCCCCTCACCCCCTACGCCCATCAGTCCTCAGTATTTAATCAGCATTAAGAGGCTCTCTTGGTTTTCCTCCCTCCCTCTCCCCGACTATTTCCCTCCTTCTTCTCCCCCATGGTCCTCTGTTCAGATTTTATTTAAAATAACTTTTTTATTGTTTTATTGTTTATTTAAAACAACTCTGGTTTCATTGATCTGTTCAACTGTTTCTTTGGTTTCTATATTGTTTATTTCTGCCCTGATTTTTATTATTTCTTTTTTTCTACTGGCTTTTGGGTGTCTTGTTGCTGTCCCTCCAATTGCTTTAGGTGCGCTTTAGATTTTGCACTTCTGTTTTTTCTAATTTCTTTATTTTTTTTAAATTTTTATTTATTTCTAGGAAAGAGAGAGAGACAGCGTGAGCAGGGGAGGGTCAGAAAGAGAGGGAGTCATAGACTGAAACAGGCTCTAGGCTCTGAGCTGGCAGTCTGCACAGAGCCCGACGCAGGGCTCGAACCCACAAACCGCGAGATCATGACCTAAGCGAAAGTCGGACGCTTAACCGACTAATCCACCCAGGCGCCCCTTTTCTAATTTCTTTAAATATGCCTGGAATGCAATGTACTTTCTTCTTAGGACTACTTTCCCCTCATCCCAGAGTTTGGATTGTTGGATTCTCATTTTCCTTTGTTTCCATATAATTTTAAGTTTCTTCTCTAATTGTCTGATTGGACCATTCGTTCTTTAGTAGGGTGTTCTTTAAATTCCATTTTTTTGGAGGTTTTCCAGACTTCTTCCTGTGATTGATTTCAAGTTTCATAGCATTGTGATCTGAAAGTTTGCATGGTATGATCTCAATTCTTTTATATTTATTTAGGTTACTTTATGACCCAGTATGTGATCTCTCTTGGAGAATGTGCCATGCGCACTTGAGAAGAAAATGATTCCATGGCCTCAGGATGTTGAGTTCTAAATATATCTGTCAAATCCATCTGGTCCCATGTGTCATTTAGTCCATTGTGTCTTTATTGACTTTCTGTCTAGTTGAACTGTCTATTGCTGTAAGTGGAGTATAAAGTCCCCTGCTATAAGCACGTTTTTATTGATAAGAGTGTTTCTGTTGTGATTAACTGTTTTATGGTTTTAGGTGCTCCCATACTTGGTGCGTAGACATTTATAATTGTTAGTTCTTTCTGATGGATGGACCCTTTAATTATTATATAATGCCCTTCTTCATCCATTGTTACTGTCTAACGTCCAGTTTGTCTGATATATAGCTACTCCAGCGTGTTTTTTTTACTTCCAGTAGCATGATACATATTTCTCCATGCCCTTACTTTCTATCTGAAGGTGTCCTCCTGTCTAAAATGAGTTTCTTGTAGACAGCAAATAGATAGGTTTTGTTTTTTTCTCCATTTTGCTACCTTATGTTTTTGATTGGAGAATTTAGTCTACTTACATTCAGTGTTATTGTTGAAAAATGTGGGTTTAGAGTCATCGTGTTCTTTGTGGGGTTTTTGCTTGTGGTGGTGTCTCTGGTATCTTGCGTTCCTTGCAACATTTCCCTCAGAGAGTCCCCTTCAGGATTTCTTGTAGAGCTGGTTTAGTGGTGATTAATTCTTTCATTTTTGTCTATTTGGGAAGACTTTAACCTCTCCTTCTATTCTGAATGACAGGCTTGCTGGATAGAGGATTCTTGGCTGCATATATTTTTCTGTTCATCACATTGAGATCTCCTGCCATTCCTTTCTGGCCTGCCAAGTTTCAGTAGATAGGTCTGTCACCACTCTGATAGGTTCCCCTTTGTATGTTAGGGCCCTTTTCTCCCTAGCTGCTTTCAAAATTCTCTCTTTGGCCTTATATTTTACCAATTTCACTATGATACGTCGTGTAGAAGATCGATTCAAGTTACATCTGAGGGGAGTTCTTTGTGTCTCTTGAATTTCAACGTCTACTTCCTTCCCCAGGTTGCAGAAGTGCTCTGCTATAATTCGTTCCAGGACTCCTTCAGCACCTTTCCCTCTCTCTTCCTCTTCTGGGATTCCTATAATACGGATATTGTTCCGTTTGATTGTATCGCTGAGCTCCCGACCTCTTCTTTCATATTACCGGATCAGTTTATATCTCTTTTTCTTAGTTTCTTCTTTTTCTATAATTGTGTCTTCTGCATCACTTATTCTCCTTTCTGCCTCTTCAGTCCATACATTACGCCTCCAGTTTATTTTGTATCTCATTTATCACATTTTCAAATTCATCATAACTATTTTTAAGCCCCGTCGTGTTTGTAGCCATAGTTTCTCTGATGTCCTCCATGCTTTTCTCAAGCCGAGCGATTAATTTTATGATTATTGTTCTAAATTCTTATTCAGTTATTTTGCTTATATCTGTTTTGAGCAGTTCTTTAGCTGTCAATTCTTCCTGGAATTTCTCTGGAAGAGAGCTCTTTCGTATCATCATTTTGGTTAGCTTTCTATCTCTTGTTAGTTTTCAAAGCTTGTTATGCACTCTGCACCTGTGAGTGCTGATGTACCAAAGAAATCTCTTTGACTGTCCAGGGCCTGTCCATTCACAAAGTGTTCTTTGGTATCTCTTGGTCTCTCTTGTTGAGACCTTGGTTATTTTATTTTCCTACTTTAGTGGTATTTGGGACTCTCCACCATGTTTTTTTGGTTTGTTTCTTGAAGTATCCCTGGAAAACAAAACAGACAAACACACAAGGAACAAAAGCACACAAACCCACAGACAAATCCAACAAGCACGCAAACATAAAGGGAAAACGAAAAAGAAAAGAGAAAAGAGGAAGGAGGGAAGGTGAAAAATAAGAAATAAAATACATAAAAAAGAAAAAAAAAGAAAAGAAAAGGAAAAAAAGAGAAACTCAATAGACAAAGAACAGTAAAAGCATGTAACTTGATTTATCAGTAGAAATAAATAGCTGGGTGTATGCAGTGTTGTTGGAAGAGCATAGAGAAAGCGAGAAATGACAGGGCAGGGATGAAGCAAAATTGGAAATGAAATGAGCAGGCAGAAGGAATAAGAGGCTTTTTTCAAGGAACAAAAGAGTGGAATATGGTTTCAGAAGAGACAAAAGGAATGTCGATGATGCTATCCAGAGAAAGTATGTAGTCTGATTACTCCAGAGAGAAAGAGACGAAAAGGTACGTAGGTGTAGAATTTATATCTAGAGAAAGGATTAAATGACACTGTTTAAGCAAGCTAGTGACCAGAATTAATCAGGGCAGTACATCCATGTTGGTCTTGCCCAGGGTCTTGTAAAATAAATAAATAAATAAAATAAAATAATAAAAAATATAAAAATATATTTTAAAAAGTGGAAGATGGCAGCTCTCTAGCCAGAGATGGGCGTGGTTTGTCCCAGTGCGTCCCATGGGATTCCTGCATTGGCGGTTGTGGGGAGAAGAGTGGTGGCGCTCCAGTCCCTTCTTGAACCAAGGGCTGCAACTCACTTTTTTGGGGGTGGAAAATCCCTGTGCCAGGGGCGCAGCCAAGGTGGACCGTGTTCTATAACCCAGGCTAGGCCTTGTTTCCAGATCCCAGTCTGTGCACCCCACTGAATTGTTCAGAAACACAAACTCGCAGGTGCCCCTCAGGACAGTCCCAAGCCTCTCGCTTTCCCCCTGGGGATTGAGCCAGAAGCCGCTGCTCCCTTCTCCTCAGGTCCTGTTGGCGAGGGGGAGGCAGATTCATCTGGGGGTCGCCTGGAGGAGTGCGTCCCATCTAGGGTCAGCTGGACACCAGGAAACCGGGTCCCTCTGTGTTCTGTCACCAGAAAGACAAACTCGCGGGCAAATCTCCCAGTTTTAAGCCCGTCGCCTCCCCTACAGGGATCCAGCGGAGCCAGAAGCACAAAGGTGCAGCCATCACGTGTCCTCTCCAGGTTGAGCTGGCGAGCGGGGAGCAGTTTCCCGGGGGGTTGCCTGGGACGCGTGCGTCCCGCCTAGGGTCAGCTAGAGAGCAGGAAACTGGATCCCTCTGTGTCCCAAGGGTACGTTTTTCTCTTCTCCAGTGAAAGGATCAGTGTCTTGAGCAGTTTCGGCCACTCTCTTTCCCCTCTAGACTCCCCACAGAGGGGGATCCCCCCATCCCTCTGTGTCTCTGGTCCTGGCCCGATTTCATTTTCCCCAGTTCACACTCAGGCTAGAATGTTTTCTCAGCGGACTCTGTCTTCTTTTCCTCCCAAACTCCTGGATTCTGTAAGGGTTCCTGAGGCTTCAGACCTTCTCTGTGTGAGATATGGAGGCAAGTGGAATGTACCGAGTTCCCTACTTCTCCACCATCTTGCCCCTACTCAGTTGCCAGTTAGTTTTGTTGAATGTTTCCTTCACTGTGCAGAAGCTTTTTATCTTTTTTTATTGAAACATTTTTAATAGTTTATTGTCAAGAGAAGCTTTTTATCTTGATGAGGTCCCAATAATCCATTTTTGCTTTTGTTTCCCTTTCCTCTAGAGGCATGTCTAGTAAGAAGTTGCTGTGGTCGAGGTCAAACAAGTTGATTCCTGTTTTTTCTTGTGGATTTTGATGTTTTCTTGTCTTACACTTAAGTCTTTCATCCATTTTGAATATATTTTTGCATATGCTGTAAGAAAGTGTTCCATTTTGAATCTTTTGTATGTCAGTATCCAGTTTTCCCAGCACTATTTCCTGAACACACTGTTTTCTTCTTCATTGGATACTCCTTCCTGCTTTGTTGAGAATTACTTGACCACACATTTGTTGTCCAAATCTGGGTTCTCTATTCAATCCCATTCATTTATGTGTTTATTTTTGTGTCAGTACCATGCTTTCTTGATGAATACAATTTGTACTACAGCATGAAATCTAGAATTGTGATGCCTCCAGCTTTGATTTTCTTTTTCAACATTGGCCTATTCGTAGTTTTCTGGTTTCATACAGATTTTAAACTTTGTTCTTTCTCTGTGAAGAATGCTGGTGTCATTTTGATTAGGATCACATTGAATGTGTAGATTGTTTTTGGTAGTATTGATATTTTAACAATATTTGTTTTCAAACCCATGACCATGGATTGTTTTTCCATATCTTTGTGTCTTGTTTAATTTTCTTCCTATAGTTTCTACAGGTTTTAGAATACAATCATTTACGTCTTTCGTTAGGTTTATTCCTAGGTATGTTATGAATTTTGGTGCAATTGTAAATAGTTCTGATTCCTTAATGTCTCTTTTATGCTGCTTAATTTTTGGTGTATAGAAATAGACTCAGTTACTTGATATTGTTTTTATAGACTACAACTTTGCTGAATTCCTGTATCAACTCTACAAGGATTTTTTGGTGGAATCTTTTGAGTTTTCCATGCAGAGTATCATATCATCTGCAAAGAGTGAAAGCTTGACTTGTTCCTTTCTAATTTATATGCCTTTTATTTCTTTTTGTTGTTTGATCAATGAGGTTAAGCCTTCCAGCATTATGATGAACAAAAGTGGCGAGAGTGGATATCCCTGTCATGTGTCTGACCTTATGTGAAGATCACTCAGTTCTTCCTCATTGAGGAGGATATTGACAGTTCGTCTTTTGTATATGGCCTTTATGTTGTTGAAGCATTTTCCATCTATCCTTACTTGCTTCCTGGTTTTTATCCAGAAAAGATACTGTAGTTTTTCGAATGCTTTCCTGCATCTATTTTGAGTATCATTTGGTTCTCATCCTTTCTCTTAGTGATGTGATGTATCACTTTGATTCATTTGTGAATACTGATCCATCCTTGCAACTCAGGAATAAATTCGACTCCATCCTGGTAAATGATTCCTTAAATGTATTATTGGATTCAATTTGCAAGAATGTTGTTGAGAATTTTTGCATCCATATTTACCTGCGCTATTGGTCTGTAATTTTCCTTTTCTATTTCTCCTTTTGAAATTTTGGTAGTTTTTATGTTTTTAGGAATTTATTCATTTCTTCCAAATTGCCAAATTTGTCAGTATATAAATTTCCATACTATCCCCTTATAATTGATTGTATTTCTGTGGTGTCGGTTCTGATCTTTCCTGTCAAATGCATGATTTTGTCTATTTGGGTCAGTTTCTTTTCTGTTTGAATAGTGTGGCCAGGGAACATCAATTTTAATTCTTCCAAAACACAACCTGAAGGGTTTATTGATCTGTTCTACTGTTTTTGTTTCTTTCCATGTCATTTATTTGTCTTCTATTATTATATCCCTTTTTATTCTGGCTTTTCTATCTTCTAAAGTGTAAATTGGTTGTGACTTTGAGATTTTACTTTTATTGTGTGAGGCCTTTACTGATGTATATTTACATCTTAAATCTGCTTTTTCGGCATGCCAAGGAATTGGGACTATCATGCTTACTTTTCATTTGCTTCCATGTATTTTATTTATTTATTTTTTAATTTTTCCCTTAAATAGTTTATTGTCAAGTTGGTTTACATATAACACCCAATGATCATCTCCTCAAGTGCTCTGCTCCATGCGCATCACCCCCATTCCCTTCTCCCCCACCGCCATCAGCCCTCGGGTTGTTCTCGGCATTAAGCGTCTCTCAGGGTTTACCTCCGTATCCTCCACTATTTCTCCCCTTCTTATCTCCCATGGTCCTCCGTTTAGTTCCTCCTTATCCTCCTATACTTGCAAATATGTGGTATCAGTCCTTCTCTGACTGACTTATTTCGCTCAGCATAACACCCTCAAGTTCCATCATGTTGCTACACATGGCCAGGTTTCATTCTTTCCCATTGTTATGTAGTATTCCATTGTATTTATATACCACATCTTCTTTTTTTTTCAAATAGTTTATTGTCAAATTAGTTTCCACATAACACTCATTGCTCATCCCCAAAGTGCCCTCCACCGTGCCCATCCCCCCCTCCTCCCCACGTCCATCAGTCCTCAGTTTTTGTCAGCATTCAAGAGTCTCTCATGGTTTGCCTCTCTCCCTTTCCCCCACCATTTCCGCCCTTCTTCTCCCCCTTGTTCCTCCGTCAAGTTCCTCCTAATCCTCCTATACGTGCAAACATATGATATTTGTCCTTCTCTGCCTGACTTATTTCGCTCAGCATAACACCCTCAAGGTCCATCCATGTTGCTACACATGGCCAGATTACATTCTTTCTCATTGCCATGTAGTATTCCATGGTATAGATGAACCACATCTTCTTGATCCATTCATCAGTTGATGGACACTTAGGCTCTTTCCATGTTTTGGCTACTGTTGAGGGTGCTGCTATGAATGTTTGGGTACATGTGCCCCTATGCATCAGCACTTTTGTATCCCTTAGGTAAATTCCTAGGATTGCTATTGCTGGGTTATAGGGGAGTTCTATTGTTATGTTTCTGAGGAATCTTCACACCGTTTACCAGAGGGGCTACACCAGTTTTCCTTACTCCATTTTATTATGTATCTCATTTATAGCATTTTTAATTCATCATAACTATTTTTAATCTCTATAGGGTTTGTAGCCATAGTTTCTCTGATGTCCTCCGTGCCTTTTTCAAGCCCAGCGATAAATTTTATGATTATTTCTCTAAATTCTTGTTCAGTTATGTTTCCTATATCTGTTTTGAGCGTTCTATAGCTGTCATTTCTTCCTGGAATTTCTTTGGAGGAGAGTTCTTCTGCTTCGTCATTTTGGTTAGCTTTCTATCTCTTGTTAATTTTAAAAGCATGTTGTACACTCCGCCCCTGCGAGTTCTGCTATATTAGAGAGGGCTCTTTGTTCAGGGCCTGTCTGTTCAGGAAGTGTTCTTTGGATGGTGTCTCTTGGTTTCTCTTGTTGAGAGTTTGGTTACTTTGTTTCCCTACTCGTAGAGGTATTTGGGACTCTCCACCATGTGTACTTTGGCTTGTTTCTTGAGGTAGCCCAGGAAAAGGAAAACACACAACCACAGAGGGAACGAAGGTACACAAACGCACAGAGAAAACTAATCAACACGCAAACCCAGGCTCAGGTAAAAACAACAACAACAAGAAAACATCTCTCAGGCGGGGATTGGTGTGGTTTGGTGTAGGCAGTTCTCCCCTCCACTGTGTGCTCTGGCAGCTCCCTGAGGCCCCGCCTTGTTGGTTGTGGGGAGAAGAATGGTGTCGCCCCAGTCCCTTGTCAACCAAGTGTTGCAAGTCACTCCTTTGGGTTGGATCTCCCTGTGCTGAGGATGTAACCAAGGTGGGCTGAGTTCTTTGCCCCATGACCCCTCTCGCTTCAACGTCCCAGACCGCGGGCTTTGTTTATACTGCCCTGAACAGACCAATAATTCCCTGCTTCCCTGTGCCAGGGGTTGAGTGGGGGGAGGGTGAAGTGTCTTAGCCTCAGATCCGCTGTGGTCGAGATGCAATACAACCGGAGTGCATTCAGGGAAGTAGCAACTTCATCTTCACAGAGTTCGTGCTGCGGCCAAGTGCCATGGGTGCTGTTGGGGCCACCACCTCCAGGGATGGTGCCGCCACGCCACCTGCCAGTTGCCACCAAGGATGGCTCCAGGACGCTGAAGTGCAGTTTGTCTGGGACCTTCAGGTAATGGGGGCACCTAGTTCAAAATCAGCAACCCAGCCAGAACTAAAAAATACTCTATTTCCAAGCCGAGTTTTTTCTCTTCTCCCTCAAATACTAATTTTAATATAGTTGATTTTTTTCTGTATTGATGAGAGTTCTACTTTACTCTGCTTTATCATTCTGTTATTTTTTTTTGATTTTTTTAATAGTTTATTGTCAAATTAGTTTCCACATAACACTCAGTGCTCATCCCCACAAGTGTCCTCCTCCATGCCCATCCCCCCCCCCACATCCATCAGTCCTCAGTTTTTGTCAGCATTCAAGAGTCTCTCATGGTTTGCTTCTCTCCCTTTCCCCCACCATTTCCGCCCTTCTTCTCCCCCTTGTTCCTCCGTCAAGTTCCTCCTAATCCTCCTATGTGTGCAAACATATGACATTTGTCCTTCTCTGCCTGACTTATTTAGCTCAGCATAACACCCTCAAGGTCCACCCGTGTTGCTACTCATGGCCAGATTTCATTGTTTCTCATTGGCATGTAGTATTCCATGGTATAGATAAACCACATCTTCTTGATCCATTCATCTGTTGATGGACACTTAGGCTCTTTCCATGTTTTAGCTATCGTGGAGAGTGCTGCTATGAACATTGGGGTCCATGTGCTCCTATGCCTCAGCATTTCTGTATCCCTTTGGTAAATTCCTAGCAGTGCTATTGCTGGGTCATAGGGGAGTTCTATTCTTAATTTTTTGAGGAATCTCCACACGGTTTACCAGAGGGGCTGTACTCGTTTACGTTCGTCCATTTTATTATGTATCTCATTTATAGAATTTTTAAATTTATCATAACTATTTTTAAGCTCCATAGTGTTTGTAGTTATAGTTTCTCTGATGTCCTCCATGCTTTTTTCAAGCCCAGCAATTAATATTATGATTATTTTTCTAAATTCTTGTTCAGTTATGTTGCCTATATCTGTTCTGAGCATTTCTATAGGTGTCATTTCTTCGTGGAATTTCTTTGGAGGATATTTCTTCCGTTTCGTCATTTTGATTAGCTTCCTATCACTTGTTGTACACTCTGCCTCTACGAGTTCTGTTATATTAGAGAGGGTTCTTCGTTCAGGGCCTGTCTGTTCTGGAAGTGTTCTTTCAATAGTGTCTCTTGGTTTCTCTTGTTGAGAGTTTGGTTATTTTGTTTCCCTACTCGTAGCAATGTTTGGGACCCTGCACCATAAGTAGTTTGGCTTCTTACTTTAGGTGGCCCTGAAAAAAAGAAAACAGACAACCACAGAGGGAACGAAGGTACACAAACGTACAGACAAAACCAATCACATGCAAACCCAGGCTCAGGTAAACAACAACAACAACGACAACAACAACAACACAGCTCTCTGGCAGAGATTGGTGTGGTTTGGTGTAGGCAGTTCTAGCCTCCACTGTGTTCTCTGGAAGCTCCATGAGGGCCCGCCTTGTTGGTTGTGGGGATAAGAATGGTGTCGCCCCAGTCCCTTCTCAACCAAGTGTTGGAAGTCACTCCTTTCGGTCTGACTCCCTGTGCTGAGGATTTAGCCAAGGTGGGCTGAGTTCTATGCCCCATGCCCCATCTTGTTTCCAGGTCTCAGACGGCAGGCTTTGTTTGTATGGCCCTGAACAGTCCCTTAGGTCGCTGCTTGCCTGCTGCCAGGGGTTGAGTGGGGGGAGAGGGAAGTGTTGCAGCCTCAGATCCGCCAGGGTCATGCAGTAATACAACCCAACCCGAGTGCATTCAGGAAAGCAGCAATTTCAGGTCAGCGGAGTCCGCGCTGCCTCCGTGTGCCATGGGCGCCATCTGGGCTGCCACCGCCATGGATGGGGCCGCTGCAACACCAGCCAGTGGCCACCAGGGATGGCGACAGGAATGCTGAAGTGCAGTTCTTTCTGGCACCTTCTGGGAACAGGGGCACCTAGTACAAAGTCAGCACCCCAGTCAGAACTAAAAATCACTCTTTGCAAGCCTAGGTTTTTCTCTTCTCCCTCAAATACTAATTATAATGTAGTTGATTTTTTTTCTGTATTTTTGAGAGTCTGTACCTTTTATCTGCTTTATCATTCTGTTATTTGAGTCAATAAAAATACCAATGACCTTTTGGAAGAAAAGGAAAATATCCCAATTGCTTTGTAACAACACATCCCAATGGAATTAACAAACCAATCATGAGAGTGAAGAGTAAACGTGCAGACATCACACTTCCCCCTTTCAAAATATATTGCATAGGAATATCCGCTACAGCAGTGTGCTGCTAGCATAAAGTGAGGCATATACACCAGTGGAGCAGATTATGGATTCCAGAAGTAAAAGTGTGCAGACGCAGTGAGCAAATCTTCCACAAGATTTCCCTCAATAGATGGAGAAAGGATACTGTCTTTTAAAAATGGTATTGATATCTATGTGCAAAATAATGACATTTGGCCATAATTTTACATCATAAGATACATAGACACAGAAAACCCTAAGGTGCATTAAAGATGAAGCAAAACACCTGATCCTAAAAGCCTTAGAAGAAAACACAAAGGAAGATTGTCATGACATTCATATGACAGTGATTTCTTTCTTATAAAAGCAAAATCACAAAGAACAAAGGCAAAGGCAGACAAGTGTGAGTACATCCAACTAGAAAGGGTGTAGAGCAAATATTAGCAGAGCAAGAAGAGAGTCTAAGAAATGGTGGAAATGACACTCAAATATATTGAAATGGAGTTAATATCCAAAATACCCAAACCTGGAAACCAAAATCGACCTACACCATCAAAAATTCACACACTAAAAATTGGACCAACAATGTCAATATCCATTTCTCTTCCAAAGATAGACAAATGTCCATCAAGCACATGACCTGATGCTCAACATCACTAACCATCATAAAAATCCACCTCCAAACCACTGAGCTATCACATTACAGCTGTTAGCAAGGCTATTCTAAAACCAAAAGAAATACATTGACAATATATCAAATGTTGGTGAGGATGTGCAGGACAGGAAATTCCGGACTATTCTTGATGGGTGTACAACATAGTGTAGCTGCATGGAAAAGAGTCTGGTGAAAATAAACCATTAAATGGAATTCAAAATCTGGTCCCTTATATCTGACTTCATTTCCAGCTAAGTGTGAGGAAGTTCTGGGCCTCATGTTGTGGGGAGAGGCAGGTGCAGGAGACAGGTGTATCTTGTGAAGCATTCCTACTATTCCAGAAAAATGGACCCCTGGTTGCCAGACTTGTGAGACTGGACTCAATATGAACAATGATACTGGCGCCTCCTCCCACTCTTTACTGGGTGCCTCTGGATTCCTAATCATGAGGGAGAACAAAAGGAGTAAAGTGTAGAAAACAACTCTTTTCTCTCACAAGAGCATGGATATGCTGAGAATCCTTGAGAGAGAGTCATGAGGCTGATGGAGATGCTGCGGATTTTTCACAACCACAAGGGTCATTACTCACGGTTTGTCTTCATAGACATCAAAGGAAAACCTTGAAGAAGATAAAAGAGACAGCAGTTCCTGAAATAAATGAAATTTAGAACACTTGATATGAGTCAGTTTCCTCTGTTTGAAAATTACTTTCTACATTTTTAAAATGGTGGCCACTGTACTTGTAAATGCACAGAGGCACTGGTCTTGGTTAAATGAGCTGATTTATCCCAGTATTTGGTCAGTGTTAAAGTAGGCATTACTATTATGACAGTTCACTGTAAACATGAAAAGACAACTGTGCTTCTAAAGGTTTTAGAAAAGACTTTGTACAGTTTGCTGGTCACGATGAAGTTTCAGGACATGATGATCAAGATGCTCCACAGGAAACTAATGGTGAAACAGTACCAGTTCTGGACATGAGCTCTGAGGTCCCGGTTTCCCCTGAATACCTCAGCCATCCTGATATCCTGAGTGTCGTATGTCAGGATTGGTTTCATATTAGTTCTGGGAAAATTATTTTCTTTTTCTTTCTTTCTTTCTTTCTTTCTTTCTTTCTTTCTTTCTTTCTTTCTTTCTTTGTTTATCTGCATAACATCTTTTTATTTATTTATTTTTATTTTTTAATTTTTTTGAAGGTTCAGTTTTCTTTTTTCTTTTCTTTTCTTTCTTTTTTTTTTTTTACAAATAGTTTATTGTCAAATTAGTTTCCACATAACACCCAGTGCTCATCCCCACATTTAATGCTTATTTATTTATTTCAAATAGTTTATTATCATATTGGTTTCTTCCTTCTCTAAAAAGTATAGAATTATCTGACTTGTTCATTTGTTTGGGTCTGATTTTCTTTACTGGACCTCTGTGCACATGTAATGAATCTTTGGTTTCTTTCTCCTGTTAATCCATCTCCTGTGAACTTAATTATTTGTCCATAAGAACCTTTGATGGAAGAGAATTTCTTCCTCCCCTTCACCACCCTAGGCTCTGGATTCAGCCACATTCTGCTTTTCAGCACAGACAACGGCACTAGATTAGAATGCATATCGCCCTGTGCTGGATGTAGACTCCTATCAATTAGAAGGTGTGGCATATGTGTTCTCAATCCTGTAGGGTCCCTACTCTATTTTATCCTGAAGATAAACTCACATTGACAGCAAACTTATGGCATTGACTGGATAGGTCTGCGTCTGTAACACTTGGGGCCAAACAGGCAGAAGGGCCATTGTTCCTCCATAGTTCACTTCATGTCCTTCTGCAGTTTTCTGAGCAGGTGGCTGGGGCAGCCAGCTGGTCCTCCGTCCCAGATATTTCTGAAGGCATCCCTGCCAGAGACATGGGATGTGGTTGCACCAGAATTGCAGGAGGTGTTGGAAAAATATGATTATCTGCCTGTTCTGGAAGGTGGAGTGTATGATACAGATGACAGTCTAGGACATTCTGCAATCATGTGTCTTTGAGGCAAATGACATGCATGGAGACCCAATGCATGTACAACTTACAAGATCTTCTGCACATGTCTATTCAAGACATGAGTTGCAGTGAAATTGCCATTATTTTTTCAAATGTTGTACATGTATAAAGGAATTGTGGGATAAATTCTTAATCGAAAGTAATATCTGAATCAGATGATATTTAGCCTTGAAATAAATTCATTGCTAAACAATTACTAGAAAGACGTTAAAATCTTCCATTCAGAAAAAAATAAATGCATGTTAATGCACCATATGATCTAGATTATATTCTGGAACCTGTGCAAATAATAAAACATTTCAAAATGGGAATATAATATGTCAACTGATAATCAGAAGCTAATTTTTACTTTAAGTTATTTTGATAACTGATATTGCATCATAAATTCATATGTTAAATACAAATATGTGACCTATTGTCAGATTAAAATGCAGTATCAGTTATGCAACTAATTACAATGCAAATTCTAGAAGTACAAAATCTAATTATATATTCATTAGCATATATATGTAATCACTGATTTTATAAGGAGGAGTCATATCAAGGTTTCTAGAAAAGAAGTGCATTAAAACTAGACAGTATATCCACTATTTTGTTTAAATGAATTCATTTTTTAAAAACAGTTTATTGTCAATTTGGTTTCCATATAACACCCAGTGCTCCTCCCCACAAGTTCCCTCCTCCATGCCCATCACACATCTTCCCCTTCCCCCACCCCAATCAACCCTCACTAAGTCCTCGGCATTCAAGAGTCTCTCATGGTTTGCAACCCTCCCTCTCCCTCACTATTTTTCCCCTTCTTCTCCCCCATGGTCCTCTTTTAAAACAATCCAATGTACAAATGTCTTACAATAACATAACTGAGCACAGCCTGCTCACTATGCACAGCANTACAACTTCACCAAAGGGACAGAGGTATGATTTCAGCTGCACCCTCCTGGGATGTCACGAAAACGTAAGGACGCCGAGAGTAGAAGAGCACTTCCTGTGTCTCCTCTGAGGTTGGGGTCGGTGCTTGTTTCATGCAGGACACCGCATTCCCTGTCCATTAGAGCCTCACGTCCCTCATGTCACCGCATCCCGCTTCCTGGACAGAGAGGAAGTAGGAAGGCACGGGAAGAAACGCAGAGGTTTTATCCAGGTTTGTTTTGTAAACACATCCTTGTCCCGTATTGAATAATGTCCTGTTTTTCTGTTACATGTTAATAGGCAGTTGTTGTGTGTGAATTGATGAGGGTGAAGTGTGATATATTCCATGTCAACAACTCAAGTAGTGCATACGAGGTTGTGCTCCAAGAGAGCAGGGAAATTATTGCAGGAGAAATGACACTGACCATCTCTCAGAGCAGATGGTGGATCACTGTGTATGTGGGGAGTTCCTGGAAAATACCTCCTATGGAATAAAGATGCAGATGCACAAGGAAGGTGAGTATCACCATCTATGAAACAAGGGATATTGAACTCTAAGTGTATTTGGGACCATGGGAAGAAGAGATTGTGCTGGAATTTACATGGACATGAATGAAATCACACCACCCTTATGAGAGCAAGGCGGAGAGACATTCATTGTCCACAAGGAACAACCACCTGGTGTCTGCGGTAACATTCTCCCTGTTGGATTTTGAGGGAGTAATATACTATGACCAGAAAGTCAAGATGTGCAATTGAGCATCAGAAGGACACACAGCTCTGATGACATTTGGTGTCAGATCCAGTTTAACTGATTTCACACTTCTGAAATGATGAAGCTCATGAAAGTTTCTTACTCTCCTATTTCTCTCTCTCTCCCCACCCCCACGTGTGTGTGTGTGTGTGTGTGTGTGTGTGTGTGTGCGTGCATGGGTGAACTTCAGGTTCCGCATCCACACCATGCCCTGGTGGGGGTCCATGTGGTTTCCTATGCCTTCAACTAATATTGATGCAGTGAACATGCTTCCCACCATGAGCCCACCAGGAGCCTGTCTTCTCTAGATGAAGATATTCGGCGATTCTGCAGCTTCGTGTCCACCATGCACTGTATGCTGCTTCTAGCGAGTTTGCACACTGAGCTGAGCGGGCGTGTAAGAAACAGTGAGTGCAACAGGGAATCTTGTAAAGCTTCATTTCATGTTCGTGAAGATATCTGTAATTAATTCATTTCTAGTGGCAAGGATTAAGCTAGTGCAAACACTTCTGTCTTCTGTGCATGTTCGTATACGTTTCCTATTTCAAGAATCTCATTCAGAGAGTGAAAGTTAAGCACAAAATCATGTGTCCATAAGGGCTCCCCGGGGGAAACTACTCTATGGGTAGGAAGCCCCAGACCCTGACAGGAAACCTGACTGTAACGTCCATCTGTCCCTGTTCCAGAGAATATAAACCAGAACTGTGCATAGTGTGCACCCCCTGGTGGTGCTGATCCCCTTTCCAGGGAGGTTTGTGTCTGGGCTCACACTGATGACTCCTCACTGTGTCTCTCGCACAGAAATACGTGGCCGTGTCTTCGGTTCTCAGGTTGTTCATCTGCAGATACAGCGTGTTCCTGGCGTTGTCTCTGGAGATGGTGAATCGGCCCTTCACGGAGTCTGCATAGCTTGTGCTACTTCCACTACTACTGATGTATGCAACCCACTCCAGCCCCTTCCCTGGAGCCTGGCGGACCCAGCTCATGCCGTAGCTACTGAAGGTGAATCCGGAGGCTGCACAGGAGAGTCTCAGGGACCCTCCAGGCTTCACCAGGCCTCCCCCAGACTCCACCAGCTGCACCTCACACTGGACACCTGCAGACACAAGACATGCTGGTCAGGAAACTGTCACATATCTAGTGTTTCTCTCACTCATATCCACTCACACACTCAGTGTCTCCTGTTCACCATGAATTACCTTTTAAAACAGCAACAAGGAAAACCCAGGCAGCCACAATCTCCATGGTGATGTCTGTGTTCTGTCCTGATCACAGAATGGGACCACCTGGGACTCCTGGGCAGGGGCTCCTCTCCCAGCTGCAGGGTCAGGGCTGGGCTGGTTTAATCAGCACAGGAAGGGTGTGATTTGCATGTCCTCTGCGTATATAAGCAGCTATGTATTCAGTCGTTATAAAGAGGGCAGTGGCCTGAGCAGATGTAAATCTCTTTAATTTGGTGTATTGACAGCTTTTGGAAAAATAAAATTTGCTATTATCATTTTCTAGAGATGACACTTTTGCTCCATATGCTACTTTGATTTTACATTTGCACACTACTCATGGGGTATAGGTGTCATCATATCCTATAAGCAGATGTGAACCTACAACCAAGTTGTAGATGCTGGTGAGGTGTCCAAGTGCACGTATGTGGTGAGAGTGAGCCCAGGATCTGGGCCCGTGCTCCTCCCTACAGGACCTACGACCTCCCTCAGTCCACCTGCAGGCCTGAGCGGGCGGGCTCCTGAGGAATGTGGAGCACTTTCTGTAATGGGTCCATGATGATTTTGCTTGCTCTGGAGTTTACCTTAAATAGAGAGAGAATCAGGGTCAGTGCAGGTGTATTTTTAAGTCTTTAACATGTCACCATCATTGTGTTCCTACTGAGTAATCTCTGTGCTTATTTGTAAGAGCTTTGATGAATGTACCTGACATAGAGTGAGGTGCACATGCCGAGTGTGTGATATGATAGAACACTGATGTGAGTCAACGTGATCAAGACTGAACACATAATTCCCATTAAAATCTCTTATAGTTCCCCTGGAATTCATCCTTCCTAGTTTCTTTTTTCTCCCTGTCCCCACAGAGCTATTAATCTTTCTCATGTTTCTTCAGAGTAGTTTTGGTTTTAGAGAATGTGTACATGTGTAATTATATTACATGAACTCTTATTTGCAGGGCTTATTCTGCTCAGCATAAATCTGTGTCAATACAACCATGCTGCAGGTTGTATCAGGACTCATTGGATTTGAGGATTGGCGGCTTTGCAAGAATTAATGTCACCAAGAGTCATGTTTTAAGTGGCTTTATTTTATGAGAATTGCTGCCACTGTCTGGTATTTCAATAATTTTTTTTTCTAGCCTTGAGTCATAGATGTGACGCTGAGAAAATGTGTGATTTATATGATTTCCACAACAACCAACCTGAAGCACAGGCAGAGGATCAAATACACATCAATGTAGGTGTTTTTCCTGTTCTGATAAGTTCTTTTTTTATTAGAGGTTCATAGAAGCTTAATTCAAAAATTGGGAATATAAGTAAAAGACAATTAAGACGAGATTTTTTATGAAGATGTTCGTAAGTATGCGGGGCAGTGAGGTGAAGAAAGTTTTTATTTATTTTTTATTTATTTAATAGTTTATTGTGAAGTTGGTTTCCGTATAATACGAAGTGCTCATCCCCACGCGTGCCCTCCTCCATGCCCATCAACCCNTGATTTATATGATTTCCACAACAACCAACCTGAAGCACAGGCAGAGGATCAAATACACATCAATGTAGGTGTTTTTCCTGTTCTGATAAGTTCTTTTTTTATTAGAGGTTCATAGAAGCTTAATTTAAAAATTGAGAATATAAGTAAAAGACAATTAAGACTAGAGATTTTTTATGAAGATGTTCATAAGTATGCAGGGCAGTGAAGTGAAGAAAGTTTTTATTTATTTTTTATTTATTTAATAGTTTATTGTGAAGTTGGTTTCCGTATAATACCCAGTGCTCATCCCCACACGTGCCCTCCTCCATGTTCATCACCCTCCTATCCCTCCCACGCACCCTGATCTGTCCTCGGCTTGTTGGTCTAGGGGTATCATTCTCGATATGAAGAAAATTTTTAAAATTTTATATAAACTAACTTTTTTACTGGATTCTTTGTTTTTCGGATGTGGAGTTTGGTGAGATCCTTATAGATTTTGGATCCTAGCCTTTTATCTGATATGTCATTTGCAATTATCGTTTCCATTCAGTCAGTTGTCTATTAGTCTTATGGATTTTTTACTTTGCCATGCAGAAGCTTTTTTAAAAATTCTATCATTGTTCTTTTTTTTTTCTTAAATAGTTTATTGTCAAGTTGGATTACATAAAACACTCAGTGTTCATCCCCACAGGTGCCCTTTCCATGTCTGTCACCCCCCTTCCCCTCTCCTCCACTCCTATCAGCGCTCAGTTTGTTCTCAGCATTCAAGAGTCTCTCATGGTTTGACACCATCCCTCTCCTCAACTATTTTTCACCTTATGTCCCTAATCGTCCTCCATTAACTTCCTCCTAATCCACCTATAGGTGCAAACATATGGTATGTGTCCTTCTCTGCCTGCCTTATTTNGCACGTCTTCTGTACATAACTCACTGGATTTTTTGTTTTGTTTTGTTTTGTTTTTTGGTGTGCATTTTGATGAGTTCCTTATAGATATTGGATACTAGCCCTTTATCTGATATATCGTTTGCAACTCTCTTTTCCCATTCCGTCAGTTGCCTAGTAGTTTTATGGATTGTTTCCTTTGCAATGCAGAAGCATTTTTTTTTAATCTTGATAAGGTCCCTGTAGTTCATTTTTGCTCTTGATTCCTTGCCTTGGGGATGTAACGTAAGAAATTGATGTGGTTGAGATCAAGGAGATTTTTTCCTAGTTTCCCTCTAGGGTTTTGATGTTTTCCAGTTTCAAATGTAGGTCCTTTATCTATTTTGAGTTTATTTTTTGTATGGTGTGAGAAAATGATCTAGCTTCATTCTTCTGCATGTTCCTGTCCCATTCTCCCAGCATCATCTGTTAAAGAGGTTGTCTTTTTTACATTGGATACTCTTTACCGCTTTGTCAAAGATTAGTTGGCCACACATTTGTGGGCCCAGTTCTGATTTCTCTATCTATTCCATTGGTCTATGCATATGTTTTTGTGCCAAAACCATACTATCTTGATGATGACAACTTTGTAACATAGGCTAAAGTCCGAGATGGTGATGCCTCCCATTTTGGCTTTCTTCTTCAATATTACTTTGACTATTCGGGATCTTTTGTGGTTCCAAACAAATTTTAGGATAGTTTGTTCTAGTTTTGAGAAGAATGCTGGTGAAATTTTGATTGGGATAACATTGAATGTGTACATTACTTTGGGTACTAATGACATTTTAAGTATATTTAGTCTTCCAACCATGAGCATGGAATATTTTTCCATTTCTTCGTGTCTTCTACATTTTCCTCATATGTTTTCTATAGTTTTCATCATACAGATCTCTTATATCCTTAGTTAGGTTTATTCCTAGGTATTTTATGGTGGGTTTTTTGTGTGTGTGCAGTTGTGAATGGGATCAGTATCTTGATTTCTCTTTCTGTTGCTTCATTGTTGATGTATAAAAATGCAACCGACTTCTGTACGTTGATTTTGTACCATGCGACTTTGGTGAATTCTTGGATCAGTTCTAGTAGGCTTCTGGTGGAGTCTGCCAGATTTTCTATGTAGAGTATCATGTTGTCTGCGAAAAGTGACAGTTTGACTTTTTCTTTGACAATTCCAAAGCCTTTTAATTCCTTTTGTTGTATGATGACTGATGTTAGGACTTCCAGCACTATGTTAAACAATTGTGTTGAGAGTGGACATCCCTGTAGTGTTCCTGACGTCAGGGGGAAAGCTCTCAGTTTTTCCTCTTTGAGGATGATGTTAAATGAGGGCTTCACATAGATGGCATTTTTTATATTGAAGTATGTTACTTCTATACGGACTTTCTTGAGGGTCTTTTTAAAGAAGAAATGCTGTATTTTGTTGAATGCTTTTTTTTGCATCTATCAATAGGATCATATGGTTTTTCTCCTTTCTTTTGTTGATGTAATGTATCACACTGATTGATTTGCAAATATTGATACAGCCCTGTAACCCAGGAATGAATCCCACTTGATCATGGTGGATAATTCCTTTTATGTGCTGGTGGATTCAATTTGCAAGCATCTTGTTGAGTATATTTACGTGAGTATTCATGAAGGATATTGGACTGAGTTCTCTTTTTTTTCTGAGTCTCTGTCTTGCTTCAGAATCATAGTGAGGCTGGTTTCGTAAAATGTTTTCGGTAATTTTCCTTTGATTTGTAGTTTTTGGTATAGCTTGGGAATAATGGGTATTAATTCTGTTTTAAATGTCTGGTAGAATTCCCCAGGGAAGCCATCTAGCCCAGGGCTCTTATTTGTTGGGACATTTTTGATAACTGATTCGATTTCTTCACTAGTTGTGGGACTGTTCAAATTTCCTATCTCTTCCCATGCGAATTTTGGTAGTGAGTGCATGTGTTTCGGAATTTGTCCATTTCTTCTAAATTGTCTAGTTTGTTGGCATATAGTTTGTCATAGTATTCCCTGATAATTACTTGTATTTCTGATGGTTTGATTGTAATTAGACCTTTTTCCATCATGAATGTATGTATTTGAGTCCTCTCTCTACTCTTTTTGAGAAGCCTGGCTAGAGGTTTGTCAATTTTGTTTATTTTTTCAAAAAACCAACTCTTGGTTTCGTTGATCTGTTCAATTGTTTCATTTGTTTCTATATTGTTTTTATCTGTCCCGGTTTTATTATTTCTCTTCTCCTCCTGGGTTTGGGTGCTCCTGTTGCTCTCCCTATAGTTCCTATAGGTGCACTGTTAGATTTTGTACTTGTGCTTTTTCTTTAAAATTTTTTTTTAATATTTTTATTTATTTCTAGGAGAGAGAGAGAGAGACAGCGTGAGCAGGGAAGGGTCAGAGAGAGACGGAGACACAGACTCTGAAACAGGCTCCAGGCCCTGAGCTGACAGTCAGCACAGAGCGCGACGCGGGGCTCGAACTCACGAACCGCGAGATCATGACCTAAGCGAAAGTCGGACTAAGTCGCTTAATCGACTAAGCCACCCAGGCACCCCATGCTTTTTCTAATTTCTTGAAATAGACCTCTGGTGCAATGCACTTTGCTTTTAGGACTGTCTTTGCTGCATCCCATAGAGATTGGATTGTTGTATTATTGTTTTCATTTGTTTCCATATATTTTTAAATTTGCTCTCTAATTGCCTGATTGTCCCATTCATTCTTTAGTAGGGTGTTCTTTAACCTCCATGTTTTTGGAGGTTTTCCAGACTTCTTCCTGTGATTGATTTCAAGTTTCACAGCATTATGATCTGAGAGTGTGCATGGTATTATCTTAATTCTTTTATATTTATTAAGAGGTGCTTTATGTCCCAGTATGTGATATATGTTGGAGAATGTGCCATGCACACTTGAGAAGAAAGTAAAACCCCTGGCCTCAGGATGTAGAGTTCTAAATATATCCGTCAGAAACATCTGGTGCAATGTGTCTTTCAAGTCTATTATTTCTTTAGTGACTTTCTGTCTGATTCGCCTTTCCATTGCTGTAAGCAGAGTTTTAAGGTTCTCTGCTATTAGCTCATTCTTCTCTATAAGTTTGTTTCTTTTTGTGATTAGTTGTTTCAAATATTTAGGAGCTCTTGGAACACCTCGGTGGCTTAGTCGGTTAAGCGTCCAACTTTCGCTTGGGTCATGATCTCGCGGTTCGTGGGTTCGAGCCCTGCGTTGGGCTCTGTGCTGACTGCCAGCTCAGAGCCTGAAGCCTGTTTCAGTCTGTGACTCCCTCTCTCTCTGACCCTCCCCTGCTCGCGCTGTCTCTCTCTCTCTCCTAGAAATAAATAAAACATTAAAAAAACTTACTAAATATTTAGGAGCTCCCATATTCGGTGCATAGACATTTATGATTGTTAGTTCGTCCTGATGGATAGACCCTGTAATTATTATGTAATGCCCTTCTTTATCTCTTGTTATTGTCTTTAATTTAAAGTCCAGTTTGTCTGATATAAGTATAGCTACTCCAGCTTTATTTTGATTTCCAGCAGCATGATATATATTTCTCCATCCCCGCACTTTTAATCTGAAGGTATCTTCCAGTCTAAAATGAGTTTCTTGTAGACAGCAAATTGTTTTTTTATCCATTCTGCTCCCCTATGTCTTTTGATTGGAGCATTCAGCCCATTTANACCCAGCTATTAATTTTATGATTTTTATTCTAAAATCTTGATCAGTTATGCTGCTCATATCTGTTTTGAGCAGTTCATTAGCTGTCAATTCTCCTTGGAATTTCTTTGGAGGAGAGCTCTTTCGTTTCGTCATTTTAGTTAGCTTTCTGGCTCTTGTTAGTTTTAAAGACTTGTTATGCTCTCTGCACCTGTGGGGGCTGCTGTATCCAAGAAGACTCTTTGACTGTCCAGGGGCTATCCTTTCAGAGAGTGTTTTTTGAATGGTATCTCTTGGTCTCTCTAGTTGAGACCTCTGTTATTTTATTTTACTACTTGTAGTGATATTTGGGAATCTCCACGTTGTGTACTCTGGCTTGTGTCTTGAGGTAGCCCTGGAGAACAATCCAGACAGACAAACACACAGGGAGCAGAGGCACACAAACGCACAGACAAATGCAACTAACATATAAACCGAGAGGGAAACGAAAAAGTTAAGAGAAAAGATGGAAGAAGGAAGGCGAATAATAAAGAATAAAAAAATACATAAAAAGGTCAAAAAGAAGAAAAGAAAAGGAAAAAAGTCAAAAACCGATGGACAAAGAACAGTTTAAAGCATATAACCGGATTTCCCAGCTCCAATTAAATAGCTGGGTGTGTGCATTGCTGATTGAAGAGCATAGAGAAAGGGAGAGAAGATAGGGCGGATTGAGGCAAAATTGGAAATAGAATGGATAGGCAGAAGGGATTAGAAGCTTTTTTCAAAGAGCTAAAGGGTGGAATATGGTTGGATAGGTGAGAGAAGGACTCTGGTGTTATCCAGAGAAACTATATAGTCCAATTTCTCCTGAGAGAAAAAGATGAAAAGGTCGGTAGGTGTAGAATTTGCATCTACAGAATGGACTAGATGTGACTGTTTAAGCAAGCTGGTGACTAATCGGGTCAGTTTCTGGGTAAAAGAGAAAAAGGAAAAAAAAGGAAAAAGAAAAAAAAAGGAGGGCAGCTGTCTAGCAGTGATGGGCGTGGTGTGATCCAATGTGTCAGGTGAGAGCTCTGCCTTGGTGGTTGTGGGGAGGAGTGTGGCGGCGCTCCAGTTCCTTCTTGAACCAAGCGCTGCACCTCGCTTTTCTGGGTGTGTAAACTCCCCGTCCCGGGGGCGCAGCCAAGTGGGTTATGCTCTTCAACCCAGGCCAGGCCTAGATTCCATGTCCCAGTCCCTGCACCCCATTGAAATTGCCGTAGACACAACTTAGCAGGTGATGCCCTCGGGGTAATTCCAAGCCTCTTGCCTAGCCCTGGGGGGGGAGCCAGAATCACTGCTCCCTTCTCCTCCCGGTTGGTTGGGAGCAAGGACGGGATTTGCCTCGGGGGGCGCGCAGGTCCGCTGGAGAGCGGGAAACCTGGTCCCTCTGTGTATCTCACCTGAAACAGGAACTCTCAGGCAAATTTCCCAGTTTTTTGTTTTTTTTTAAATAATTTTTATTTATTTCTAGGAGAGAGAGAGAGACAGCGTGAGCAGGGGAGGGTCAAAGAGAGAGGGAGATACAGAATCTGAAGCAGGCTCCAGGCTCTGAACTGGCAGTTATCACAGAGCCCGACGCGGGGCTCGAACCCATGAACCACGAGATCATGACCTAAGCGAAAGTCAGATGCTTAACCGACTAAGCCACCCAGGCGCCCCACAAATTTCCCAGTTTTAAGCCCTTCGTCTTCCCTCTAGAGTTCAGGTCAGCCAGGAGCACGGAGGTACACGTGCAATTCCTCCAGGTATCCAGCTGAGCCAGGAGCACAAAGGAGAGGCGCGCAGCCCCTCCCGGACGAGTTGGCGCACGGGGACCTGGCGCTCAGGGATTTGGCGCACACGGTCCTTCTGTGCCCTGAGCGGAGGTTTTTCTGTTTCCCAGCGACAGGGACCGTGTCTTGAGTAGTTTCGGACACTCTCTTTCCCCTCTCACTCCCCGCAGAGGGGGATCGCCCCCGTCCCTGAGAGTCTCGGATCACGGCCTGATTTATCTTCCCCAGTTTGAACTCATGTTAAAAGGATTTCTCAGTGGATTCTGTGTCCTTTTTCTCCAAATCTCTTGGGTTCTGTAAAGTTTCCTATGGATTCAGATCTTTTCCGTGTGAGTTATGGGGGTGAGTGCAATGCACGGAGCTCCCTACTTCTCCGCCATCTTGCCCCTCCTACTATCTCTTGTTAATTTTGAAAGCTTGTTATGCACTCTGCCCCTGTGGGTTCTTGTGTATTAAAGAGGCGCTTTGACTGCCCAGGGCCTGTCTGTTAAAGAAGTGTTCTTTGATTGGTATCTCTTGGTCCCTCTTGTTGAGACTTGGTTATTTTATTTCCCTACTTGTAGTGGTATTTGGGACTCTCCACCCTGTGTCCTTTGTTTCTTGAGGTAGCCTTGGAAAAGAAAACAGGCAGACAACCACTCAGGGAACAAAGGTACAGAAACGCACAGACAAATCCAATAAACATGCAAGCCGAAATGAAAAAGAAAAAAAAAAAAAGGAGAGGGGATAAAAAAAAGGGAAAAAATGAGGAAAGAGGAAAGACTAATAATAAAAATAAAAATTAATAAAAAATTGAAACATGAAGAAAAGATAGAAGAAAAAGCCAAAAATACAAATGACAATCTAAGGCATAAAACCAGAATTCTCAGCTACAGATAAAGAGCCAGGTGTATGCAGTGTTAATGGAAGAGCATATACGAAGAGAGAAATGATAGGGCGGGGAGGAAGCAAAATTGGAAATGAGATGACCAGGCAGAGAGTCTAAGAGGCTTGATTCAGAGGGAGAAATTGTAGAATGTGTTTAGACATGATATTAAAAGAATGAAGGTATACTCAGAGAAACTATATAGTCTGTTTACCCCAGAGAGAGAGAGAAAGGTAGTGGTTGAAGTGTAGAGTGTACATCTAGAGAATGGATTAAATTTAATGTTTAGGGCAACCAGTGACCAAAGTGCTCAGTCCAGCAGAGAGGAAGGTTACAGATGAGCAAAGGGAGATTGTATCCAAATAGAAAGAATTATCTAGTATTAATCATGGCAGGGCCTCCATATTGGTCTTGCCCTAGGCTCAGGAAAAAAAAAACAACTTTCTGGTGGGGATGGGCGTAGTTTGTTGTAGGCAGGTCTCACCCCCACTGTGTCCTGCTGGCTGCTCCATGAGGCCCCACCTTGGTGTCTGTGGGGAGAAAAATGGCGCTGCCTCAATCCCTTCTCAACTAATCTTTGCAAATAACTCATTTGGGACAGATCTCCCTGTGCTGTGGACGTAGCCAAGGTGGGCTGAATTCTATGCCCCATGCCCTGCCTCGATTCCAGGTCCCAGTCCGCAAGCTTTGTTTATACCGCCTTAAACATATTCCAGCAGGTCGCTGCCTCCTTACTGCTGTGGGTTGAGTGGGGGGTGGGGGAATTCTTGCAGCCTCAGATCTGCCGGGGTCAAGCAGCGGTACAACTTGGGGTCCGATGCCTCTGCGCCAGCGAGGGCCAGTCTCGTGAACTCAGGGTCGGCCTGTAGCGTCCACATTGGCATGGGCTCAACCGGGGTACTCAGCCTGGACCTCGGCCTCCCCGTTCCCGGGCGTCCCTGGGGAAAGCAGCCCTAGGCCCATAGTGTCCACACCGCCGCCATGGATGGTGCCGGGACCGGGGGCTCCTAGTTCCAAGTCAGCACCCCAGCCAGAACTAAAAAAACACTCTCTTTCCAAGTTGAGGTTTTTCTCTTCTCCAGGGACAGTTTTATGAGCAGTCTCAGCTTCTCCTTCCTTTCCCCTTGAATTGAGGCAGCTCACCAAGGCTCACCAAGGCTCACCGCAGCTGTACTCAAGCCTGGTTCCCTCCCCTCCCTCCATATCTCCAGTTCCCGTGCCCCTTTTATCTTCCCCACTTTGACTGACGCACTCATGAGGTGTCCTTCCCAGTGTACTCTGTCTCTTTCTCTTCCCAAACTCCTGTGGCTCGGTGTCCTATGACTTCAGGCCTTCTCTGTTTGAGAGATGGGTGCAGGCGAAATGCACGGAGCTCCCTACTTCTCTGCTGTCTTGCTGGCACTTCTGTCTCTTTATCCTTATATTTTGCCAGTTTCGCTATATGTCATAGTGAAAGATCAATTCAAGTTACATCTGAGGGGAGTTCTCTGTGGCTCTTGGATATCAATATCTATTTCTTTCTCCAGATTGGGTAAGTTCCCAGCTATAATTGCTGAAGTACCCCTTCAGCCCCTTTCTCTCTCTTCTTTTTCTTCTAGAATTCCTATGATTCGGATATTGTTCCGTTTGGTTGCATCACTCAGTTCTCGAATTCTCCTTTCGTGCTCCTGGATCAATCTGTCTTTTTCTTGGCTTCCTCTTTTTCTATAATTGTGTCTTGTAGTTCACCTATTGTCCTCTCTGCCTCGTCAATCCATGCAGTGGCTTCCTCCATTTTATTATGCACCTCATTTATAGCATATTTAATTCATCACAAGTATTTTAAAGGTCCATAATCTTTGTAGCAATGGCATCTCTAGTGTCTTCTGTGCCTTTTTCAGGCGAAGCAATTAATTTTATGGCTATTGTTCTAAGTTCTTGGTCAGTTATGTTGCTTGTATCTGTTTTGACATTCTTTACCTATCACTTCTTCCTGGAAGTTCTGTAGAGTAGAGTTCTTCTGTTTCCTCATTTCGATTAGCTTTCTGTCTCTTGTAAGTTTTAAAAGCTTGCTATGTGCTCTGCACCTGCAAGTACTGGTATATGAAATGAGGCTCATAGACTGTCTAGGGTCTGTCCGTTCAGGAAGTGTTCTTTGCATGGTGTTCCTTGGTCTCTCTTGTTGAGACTTTGGTTATTTTATTTCCTTACTCACAGTGATATTTGGGACTCTCCACTTTGGCTTTTTTCTTGAGGTCGCCCGGGAAAGGAAAAAAGACATAGAAACAGGGAACAAAATAACGCAAACACACAAACAAATCAAACAAGCAAACCAAAAGGAAACAAAAATCTAAAAGAACAAAAACAAAAACTATTAAACAAAAGGACAGTCTAAAAGCATGAAACCAGAATCCCAGCTACGAATAAGGAGCAAGGTGGAGGCAGTGCTGATGGAAGAGCATCTACTAAGAGAGAAATGCCAGGTGTGAAGAGAAAGAGAAATTGAACATTGACCAGGCAGAGGGACTAAAAGTCTTAATTCAGATAGAGAAAAAGGAGAATATGGTAGGAGGCGAGAAGGAAAAAAAAAAGAAGATAATGTTATCCAGAGAAATTATATAGTCTGATTATTTCAGAGATAGAGAAAGGAAGGTAACGATGAAGATAGATCCTGCATCAAGAGAATGGATTATATATGCCTGTTTCAGCAAACCTATAACAGAATACAGGGTCCTGAGGAAGGAGGAGATAAGAATGAGAATGGGGATAATCTATCTGAATACTGAGAATTGATCTAGAGTTCATCATGGCAGTGCGTCAGTTCTGATCTTAGGAGAGGGGCTGTTTCTGTATCCAGGCTCCAGTAACAAAGCAGCTACCCAGCGCAGATGGGCGTGGTTTGGTGTAGGCGGGTCTCACCTCCACTGTGGTTCCCCTGGGCCCCGCCTTGGTGGGTGTGGGGAGAAAATCGGTGACCTCCCAGTCCCTTCTTGAACCGGTCGTTGCAAATCACTCTTTTGTGTCTGATCTCACTATGCTAAGGGAGCATTTAAGGTTGTCTGTGTTCTTTATTCCGCATCCAGCCTCATTTCTTGATCTTATTCAGTGTGCATTAATGATATCGCCTGAAGTGTCAACCCACAAGCCCCCACCCTTCTTATCAGGGTATCGAAGAGGGGAATAGTTTTGCTTTATGCCAACTCTGACCGCAATCCCTTGCATACCGTGTATCCTGGAGGGAGTTTCTGGATCAGGGCACCCAACCTAAAGAAAACTCCGCAGTCAGAGATAGGATATCTCTCTGAAAGCCCTGCAGTTAGAAATGGGATGGTAGGATCCCTCTCTGTCCTGGGCCTAGTTTTTCTCTTCTCTGGGGACTGTTCTAAGATTCCCCAGCCGCTCTTTCTCTTCATTTTGACTCTCCACAGATGGGGCTCCCTCCCCTCCGTGCCTCCATATCCTGGTTCATTTTTATCTTCCCCAGTTCTCAATCACGCACCTATGAGGCTGTCTTCCTAGTGGACTGTGTCTCCTTTCCTCCCAGACTCTTGGGATTCAGAGTCCTTTGGCTTCAGCCCTTCTTTGTTTGAGAGATGCAGGCGGGAAGTACGGAACTCCCTATTTCTCTACCATCTTGCCCCTCCCATTTAGTATCTTTTTCGTACATCCAGTTTGATACCCTATTTCTTTTGATTGGAGCATTTTACCCATTTACAGTGATTATTGATAGATATAAACAGTGCCAATGTGTTACCTCTAAAGCGATTGTTTCTGGGAGCGCCTCAGTGTCTCAGTTGGCTGGGCAACCGAATTCAGCTCAGGTCATGATAACGGTTCGTGGGTTCGAGCCCCGCATCGGGCTCTGTGCTGACACGTAGCTCAGAGCCTGGAGCCTGTTTCAGATTCTGTGCTTCCCTCTCTCTCTGACCCTCCCCTGTTCTCTCTCTCTCAGAAATAAATGAAATGTTTAAAAACTAGTCATTGATTCTGGAGATTTTCTCTGTTTCTTTCTAGTCTTTATTGCTTTTAGTCTCCCTTTCCCACTCACAGAATCCCCCTGAAGATTTCTTGCAGGGCTAGTTTAGAGACTATGAACTCCTTTGGTTTCTGTTTGTCTGGGAAAGTCTACCTTTCCTTCTATCTGAATGATAGCCTAACTGGGTAAAGTGTTCCTGGATGCATATTTTTCAATTGAGCATGTTGAGGTTGACACTCCCTTCTGGCCTGAAAGTTTCTGTGGAGAGATCTGCCACAATCTTTTCTTTTCTTTTCTTTTTTCTTTTCTTTTCTTTTCTTTTTTTTACAAATAGTTTATTGTCAAGTTGGTTTCCATATAACACCCAGTGCTCATCCCCACAAGTGTCGTCCTCCATGCGCATCTCCCCCCCTACACACACCCATGAGTCCTCAGTGTGTTCTCAGTATTCAAGAGTCATTCATGGTTTGCCTCCCTCCCCCTCCCCCACTATTTCCCCCTTCTTCTTCCCCTTGTTCCTCCATTAAGTTCCTCCTAATCCTCCTATAGGTGCAAACATATGGTATTTTCCTTCTCTGCCTGACTTATTTCGCTCAGCATAACACCCTCAAGGTCCATCCATGTTGCTACACATGGCCAGACTTCATTCTTTCTCATTGCCATGTAGTATTCATCGTATAGATAAACCACATCTTCTTCTTTTCTACCTTCCTTTATTAGTTAAGTTCTTTTGTTGTGCCGCTTTTAGGGATTTTCTTTATCTGTATATTTTGCCAGTTTTACTATGAAATGTCTCAGTGTTGGCACGCTTTTGTTGATTTTGATGGAACTTCTCTATTCCTCCTAGATGTGGACGTCTGTTTTCTACCCAGTTTGTGGAAATTTTCCACGATCATTCACCCAGATAACACTTCTTCCCTTTTCCCCATCTCTTCTTCTTCTGGGACTCCTTTGAAAAGAATGTTCTTACACTTTATGTAGTTGCTGAGTTCCCTAAGTGTGATGTCATATTTTAATGTTCCTCTTCTTTCCTTCTTCTTTCCCCCCATAATTTTTTCTTCTATCACTTGCTCATTCATCTGCTTCTTTCAGCCTTGAGGTCACGATATACAATCAGTTTTGCATCTCAGTTACAGCATTTTTAAAATTTCAGCCTGACTTGTTTTTCGGTCTTTTCTATCTGCTGTAAGGGTATCCCTCATGTCTTCTATGCTTTCCTCAAGCACACCTAGTATCCTTATGATAGTTTTAAAAAAATTCTGTTTGAGGCATATTACTAATATGTGGTTTAGTTACATCCCTGGCAATGACCATTTATTGTTTTTCTTTTAGGAGGAATTTCTCCATTATGGCGTATGTCTATGTCTCTGCATTCCTCTGTGTTTTAGAAAATCTTGCTATGTTTTCTGCTTCTATAGCAGTGTCTTTACTAAGAAGAGTTCACATACTGGCCTGACATTTCAGAAAGCATTTCTTGTGTGTGTTGTGTGCACAGTGCTCTCGTGTATTGGCTGCCCTGTCCCTCAGGTCAGTCCTCTGCAGTTTCTCCTTGCTTCCCGTGGGGAGTGTATGGACCTTGTCCACAGTGTTGTAAGATTTAACTAGGTGAATTTGGTCTTCTCGTTAAGAATCTAATTCACATTTCTTCTAGGACTGAGCTCTGCCTCACTATGGGTCAGTAGACTTGGTGACTGTGGGGGTTTATTCTGGTCTTTGCGGGGAGGGGGGCACTGTTGCTCTGGTTTCCAGGCACTCTTTCCCTAGTAAGGAAGCACCTTACTAGTGGGGTGGAAGCTGTTGGGGTGGGAAGCCGGTGGGGTGGGGGAAGGCTTGGTGTTCGTGGCTCAGCTTCCACTGGGGCACGCTGGGATGTTCACTGAAGTTTGTTCATGCTGATTGGTGGGAGGAAATACTGGCATCGGCCCACTCTCTAGTCCCTGGAGATGGAGTTCCCACCCGCCCCTGATCAGGAAGCCTCACAAAGAGAGATCAGTCTGCACTTGTGGGTCCCAGACTTCGGTCCGAACCCTCCCTTCACCCTGTCATGTCCAAGCCATATGCCCACCTGGCGGCACAGTAACTTTATGTTTTATTTCAGGAACTCTATCTGGGTTTGAAAACTCCATTTTGTATGAACTCAATATGACAGGGAGCCCCAAATATCCTCTGGGAGAGGGTCTTGTGCTGTGGCTGGAGCTGGTTTGTCCCAGGAGAGCAGTTGCCTGAACACCTGGGGGCTTGGAGGTCATAGTGACAGACAACACGAAGCCAGCATCCAGTGAGCTGCTCTCAGCAGGGGCTCCTATGCTAGTGATCAGGGCAGTGCGGTGGTGCCTGTCAGCTCTCCTGCTGATGAGAGGCGGTGCCACCTCTCCCAAATGCACTCCAGGAAGGGAACTGTCCCTTTCCATGCGACCTGGGGGATCCTCAGACCTCAGTACTTCCTATGGGCCTCTGTCCTCCTTTTCCACAAAGGCACTGATATGCCCACCAGACACCACCCAGCGATGGCAGGGGCTTCTGGGTCTTCAGTCTTTTAGCTCCACGTTTAAAGGAGGTTGACTTGTCATGGTTAACTTTCTGTGTCATCTTGACTCCGTCTTGGGTACCCTGATTAACCATTGTTTCTGTGGATGTCAGTGATGTGTTTCGAGAAGAGATTGGCATTTCCATCCATGGTTTCTGTCTGCATGGGCATCACCCACTCCATTAAGGTTCTGAATAGGATCCAATGCAGAGGGAGGAAGAATTCCCTCATTTCTACTTCCCACGTGCATGTTTGAGCTGGAATTGGTCTTCTCCCACCCTGTTATGAGAGTTACATCACCAAGTCCCCATGTTCTCAGACAAGACACTAGTTCAGAATGAGACGAGAGTTACACCACTGGTTTTCCTGGGTGTTCATCTTATGATTGTAGATCATGGACTTCTCAACCTATGTAATCATGTAAACCAATGTTCTTAGGGTTCTGTTCCCCAGGAGATGATTTATTTCTTGTTTAGAGTAATTGAATAAAGCTGTAAGCCATTCAAAGTCCTGAAAAACAAGGTGCCATGAAGGAAGTGTCCTATTGTTTGACTGGGACCAGAGCTGGATGAGGAAAATGAGGACCTTTGGGGTCCGTGGTTCTAGCTGCACAGACGGTGCATCTGGGATCCTGTAAAGGTTCAGCTGTTGTGCCTCAGGATACCTGTAATCCAATCTATTTAGGGACAGGAGGAAGCAAGTGCAAACAACTGTGTCTTTTGTGCATGTTAGTGTAGTTTTCCTATGACAACAAAGTTTCTAATACAGAGAGTGAATAGGTAAGCACAGAATCATGTGTCCAGAGAGGCTCCCTGGGGGAAACTGTTGTGTGGAAAGGAAGCCCCAGACCCTGACAGGAAACCTGCCTGTAACCTCCATTTGCTCCTGCTCCAAGGAATAGAAATCAGAATTGTGAGGAGTGTACGCCCCCTGGTGGTGCTGATCCTCTTCTACACGGAGGTTTGTGTCTGGGCTCACACTGACTCCTCACTGTGTCTCTCCCACAGAAATACTTGGCCGTGTCTTCGACTCTCAGGTTGTTCATCTGTAGATCCACTGTGTTCTTGGCGTTGTCTCTGGAGATGGTGAATCGGCCCTTCACGGAGTCTGCATAGCTTGTGCTACTCCCATCATAGCTAATATATCCAACCCACTCCAGCCCCTTCCCTGGAGCCTGGCGGACCCAGCTCATGCCATGGCTACTGAAGGTGAATCCGGAGGCTGCACAGGAGAGTCTCAGGGACCCCTCAGGCTTCACCAGGCCTCCCCCAGACTCCACCAGCTGCACGTCACACTGGACACCTGCAGACACAAGACATCCTGGTCAGGAAACTGTCACACATCTAGTGTTTCTCTCACTCATATCCATTCACACACTCAGTGTCTCTTGTTCACCATGAATTACCTTTTAAAACAGCAACAAGGAAAGCCCAGCGAAGCATAAACTCCATGGTGAGATATCTGTGTTCTGTCCTGATCACAGAATGGGAACACCTGGGACTCCCGGGGCTGGGGCTCCTCTCCCAGCTGCAGGGTTGGGGCTGGGCCGGTTTAATCAGCACAGGCAGCGCCCTATTTGCATATCCTCTGACTATATATCAAAGTCCAGACTTAGATTGGATTCTTTAAAAGTGAAGGACAGGGTTAAAGAGGCACTTATAGGTCATTTTGTGTAGATGGCATTGTGACAGTATGAATAAACCGAATCTGTGAACATAGTTAGGGTTAGGGCAGGTGTGTATTTTTGCATGTCTTTCATCAACATAGGTCATTTACGCTCTACAAGTATTTTACATACTTTCTGAAGTTTAGTCCAGAAACTTTGTTCTGTACCATTTTAATTTGTATAACTTTGTTTTATCTTTGCATATAGTATCATACTAGTTTGTGGAATCATAGCTCTTTTTGTTCTTCATTTTGTATCCTACACTTTTCCTCATTCTTAAAATTGGTTCTATTATTTTTTTGTGGTGTCTCTAGTGTTTTGTTGTGTTTAAGATCATGCCACCTGCAAAGAGGTAACTTTTCTACCTTCTCACTGATTTAAATGTTTTGTTAAAAGTTTATTTATTTATTTACTTATTTAATAGTTTACTGTCTAATTGGTTTCCTATACAACACCCAGTGCTCATCCCCACAAGTGCCCTTCTCCATACCTTTCAACCCCCATTACCTCCCCCCTACACCTGTCTGTCCTCAGTTTGTTCTCAGCATTCAATAGTCTCTCATGGCGTTCATCCCTCCCTCTCCCCCACTATTTCTCCCCTTCTTCTCCCCCATGGTCCTCCGTTAAGTTCCTCCTCATCCTCCTATACGTGCAAACATATGGTAGCTGTCCTCTGCCTGACTTATTTCACTCAGCATAACACCCTCAAGTTCCATCCATGTTGCTACAAATGGACAGATTTCATGCTTTCTCATTGCCATGTAGTATTCCATTGTATACTGTACTGCCTAATTTTTTCTGGGAACATCTTCCAGTTGTAGCAGAAAGCATTTCCCTTCTTTGCTTCTGGGTTTTCACACGGCCTAAGGATTCAATGGACATAAGATAGATCTACATGAGAGAATATATTTTATTTCACAAGTGCATGCGCTTCCTAATAATATGACAACCAGAGAATGAACAAAGTGGGTAGCACTTGTGACTTTCAGACAACAAAACATTGAATTTGTAAAAAGTTAAAGCAAAGGTGTGGTTTTGGGTTACTAAATTAGTCACCACGTAACTAAGGTTGTTCGCACAGCATTCATGTCCTTAAGTTCCCTATTCTAGTGCTAAGGGTGGTTCTTCCGTCCTCGGAGAAGGGAAGGGAGTTTTCCCAAGGGAGATTTATTTCCTGCTATCAGGGACAAAGAAGGATCCAAGTGTCCTTTGACTGAGTATTTGTTTTTTTAAAAAAAATTTTTTTTGTTCTGTGAGTGAATTATTTTTTATTTTATTTTTTTACAAATAGTTTATTATCAAGTTGGTTTCCATATAACACCCAGTGCTTTCATAATACAGATCTTTTGTATCCTTGGTTAGGTNACACCCAGTGCCTGTCCCCACATGTGCCGTCCTCCATGCCCATCTCCCCTCTTCCCCTCTTCCCCATACCCATCAGTACTCAGCTTGTTCTCAACATTGAAGTGTCTCTCATGGTTTGCCTCTCTCCCTCTCTCCCAGTATTTCTCACCTTTTTCTCCCCCACGGTCCTCCGTTACGTTCCGCCTAATCCTCCTATACGTGAAAACATATGGTAGCTATCCTTCTCTGCCTGACTTATTTTGCTCAGCATAACACCCTCAAGGTCCATCCATGTTGCTACACATGGCCAGATTTAATTCTTTCTCATTGCCATGTAGTATTCCATGGTATAGATAAACCACATCTTCTTGATCTGTTCGTCCGTTGATGGACACTTAGGCTCTTTCCATGTTTTAGCTATTGTGGAGAGTGCTGCTATGAACATTGGGGTCCATGTGCCCCTGTGCATCAGCACTCCTGTAACCCTTCGGTAAATTCCTAGCAGTGCTTTTGCTGGGTCTCAAGGGATTTCTATTCAGGAACCTCCACACTGTTTTCCAGAAGGGCTGCATCAGTTAATATTCCCACCAACAGTGTAGGAGGGTGCCAATTTCTCGACATCCTCGCTAGCATCTAGAGTCCTCTGATTTGCTCATTTTAGCCGTTCTGACTGCTGTGAGGTGGTATCTCAGTGTGGTTTTGATTTGTATTTCCGTGATGAGGAGGATGTTGAGCATCCTTTCATGTGTCTGTTGTCCATCGGGATGTCCTTTTTGGAGAAGTGTCTGTTCATATCTTCTGCCCATTTCTTCACTGGATTGTTTTTTTTTTTCGAGTGTGGAGTTTGGTGAGTTCCTTATAGATTCTGGATAGTAACTCTTTTTCTGATATGTCATTTGCAGCTAGCTATCTTTTCCCATTCCATCGGTTGCCTATTAGTTTTATGGATTGTTTCCTTTGCGGTGCAGAAGCTTTTAATTTTGATGAGGTCCCAACAGTTCATTTTTCTTTTTGATTCCCTTGCTATTGGGGATGTGTCAAGTAAGAAATTGCTGCGTTGGAGGTCAAGGAGGTTGTTTCCTGCTTTCTCCTCTAGGGTTTTGATGGTTTCCTGTCTCACTTTCAGGTCCTTTGTCCTTTGTGAGTTTATTTTTGTGTAATGTGTGACAAAATGATCTAGTTTAATTCTTCTACATGTTGCCCTCCAGTTCTCCCAGCACCACTTGTTAAAGAGGCTGTCGTTTTACCATTGGATACTCTTTCTTGCTTTGTCAAAGATTAGTTGGCTGTACATTTTGGGTCCAGTTCTGAGTTCTCAGTTCTACTCCATTGGTCTATGTGTCTGTTTTTGTGCCAATACCATACTGTCTTGATGATGACAGCTTTATAGTAGAGAGTAAGTCTGGGATGGTGATGCCTCCCATTTTGGTTTTCTTCTTCAGTATTACTTTGGCTATTTGGGGTTTTTTGTGGTTCTGCACAAATTTTATGATAGTTTGTTCTCATTTTGAGAAGTATGCTGGTGCAATTTTGATTGGGATTACATTGAATGTGTAGATTGCTTTGGGTAGTGATGACATTTTAACTATGTTTATGTTCCAATCCATGAGCATGGAATGTTTTCCCATTTCTTTGTGTCTTCTTCAATTTTCTTCGTAAGTTTTCTATAGTTTTCATCATACAGATCTTTTACATCCTTGGTTAGGTTTATGCCTAGGTATTTTATGGTTTTTTGGGTTATTGTGAATGGGATCAGTTTCTTGATTTCTCTTTTGTTGCTTCATTATTGGTGTATAAAAATGCAACCGATTTCTGTACGTTGATTTTGTACCCCGCAACTTTGCTGAATTCTTGGATCAGTTCTAGTAGGCCTCTGGTGGAGTCTGTTGAGTTTTCTTTGTAGAGTACCATGTTGTCTGCAAAAAATGAAAGTTTGACTTCTTCTTTGCCTCTTCTGATGCCTTTTATTTCCTTTCGTTGTCTGATTGCTGATGCTAAGAATTCCAGCACTATGTGAAACAACACTGGTGAGAGTGGACATCCCTGTCGTGTTCCTGATCTCAGGGGGAAAGCTCTCAGTTTTTCCCCGTTGATGATGATGTAATTGAGTGCTTCTCATAGATGACTTTTATGATGTTTAAATAAATTCCTTTTATCCTGACTTTTTCAAAGGTCTTTATTAAGAAGGAATGCTGTATTTTGTCAAATGATTTTTCTGCATCTATTGACAAGATCATATGATTTTTATCTTTTCTTTTTTTTAAATTTTTNTTCTTTTTTTGATATGATGTATCACATTGATTGATTTACGAATATTGAACCAACCCTGTAACCGAGGAATGAATACCCCTTGATCTTGGTGGATAATTCTTTTCTTTCTTTCTTTTCTTTTCTTTTTTTTTTTTTTTNATTCATCAAAGATATTGGCCTGTAGATCTCTTTTTATCCTTCTCTCTGTATGACTTGGGAATCAAAGTGAGGCTGGCTGCATCAAATGAGTCCAGAAGTTATACTGAGTGAAATAAGTCAGGCAGAGAAGGACAGCTACCATATGTTTGCACGTATAGGAGGATTAGGAGGAACTTAAAGGAGGACAGTGGGGGAGAAGAAGGGAGAAAATAGTGGGGGAGAGGGAGGGAGACAAACCATGAGAGACTCTTGAATGCTGAGGACAAACTGAGGAATGATGGGTTTTGGGGGGAGGACAATGGGGGAGATGTGCATGGAGGAGGGCACTTGTCGGGATGTGCACAGGGGGTTATATGGAAACCAACTTGACAATAAACTATCAAAAAAAAGTACCTTCTTCCCTGACTTTCTCGAGGGTCTTTATTAAGAAGGGATGCTGTATCTTGTCAAATCCTTTTTCTGCGTCTATCTACAGGATCATATTTTTTTTATGTTTTCTTTTCATAATGTGATACATCACATTGATTCTATTTCGAATATTGATCCAGTCCTGTAACCAAGAATGAATCCCACTTGATCATGGTGTAGAATTCTTTTTATGTTCTGTTGAAATCGATTTTCAAGTATCTTGTTAAGGATTTTTGCATCTGTATTCATCAAGGATATTTTTCTGTAGTTCTCTTTTTTTGCTGGGTCCCTGTCTGGCTTGGGAATCTAAGTGATTCTGGCTTCGGAAAATGAGTCTGGAAGTTTTCCTTTTATTTCTATTTTTTCAAATATCTTGAGAAGAATGAGTATTAATTCTGTTTTAAATGGACCTTGAGGGTGTTATGCTGAGCGAAATAAGTCAGACAGAGAAAGACGAATACCACATGATTGCACGTATAGGAGGATTAGGAGGAACTTAACGAAGGACCAAGGGGGAGAAGAACGGGGGAAATAGTGGGGGAGAGGGAGGGAGGCAAACCATGAAAGACTCTTGAATGCTGAGAACAAACTGAAGACTGATGGGTGTGGTGGTGGAGTGGGGAGATGTGCATGGAGGAGGGCACTGGTGGGGATGAGCACTGGGTGTTATATGGAAACAAACTTGACAATAAACTATTTAAAAAAAAATGTCTGGTAGAATTCCCCAGGGGAAGCCTTCTGGTCCTGGGCTCTTATTTTTTGGGAGATTTTTGATAACTGATACAATTTCTTCACTAGTTATGTTTCTATTCAAGTTTTCTATCTCTTTCTGCGTGAATTTTGGTAGTGTGTGTGTGTTTAGGAATTCGGCCACTTCTTCAAAGTTGTCCAATTTGTTGGCATATAATTTTTAATAGTATTCCCTGATAATTGCTTGTATTTCTGTGGGATTGGTTTTAATAAGTCCATTTTCAATCATGATTTTGTGTACTTGAGTGCTCTCTCTTTCCTTTATGAAAAACCTGGATAGAGGTTTGTCAATTTTCTTAAATTTTTCAAAAAAACAACTCTTAGTTTCACTGATCTGTTCACCTGTTTCTTTGACTTTTATATTGTTTATTTCTGCCCTGATTTTATTATTTCTCTTCTCCTACTGGATTTGGGGTGTTCTTGTTTCTCTCCCTCTAGTTCCTTTAGGTGCGCTCTTAGATTTTGCACTTGTGTTTTTTCTAATTTTTGAAATATGCCTGGAGTTTAATGTACTTTCCTCTTAAGACTGCCTTTGCTGCATCCCATAGAGATTGGACTGTTGTATTTTCGTTTTAATTTGTTTCCATATATTTTTTAATGTTCTCTAATTGCCTGATTGGCCCATTCGTTCTTTAGTAGGGTGTTCTTTCACCTCAATGGTTTTGGTGGTTTTCCTGACTTCCTCCTGTGATTGATTTCAAGTTTCAATGCATTATGATCTGAAAGTGTGCATGGTATGCTCTCAATTATTTTATATTTTTTGAGGGATGCTTTATGACCCAGTATGTGATCTATCTTGTAGAATGTGTCATGCACGCTTGAGAAGAAAGTGAATTCCATAACATCAGATTGTCGAGTTCTAAATATATCTGTCTAATCCATCTGGTCCAATGTGTCGTTCAGGTCCATTGTTTCTTTAGTGACTATCTGTCTAATTGATCTATCCATTGTGTGAGTGGAGTATTAAAGTCCCCTGCTATTAGTACATTCTTATCAATAAGATTGTTTCCCATGAATCCAGTAGAAGGCACTAGTCTTTGCGTTTACACAGTAAACCTAACACCTTCAGAGCATGCTGGTGTTACTCGGGAGTGGACAGCTTCCAGCCTACACTCTGGGTAAGAACTCAGTCCACTTCTATTATCATGCTATTTGTGCTTGTTTACATGGATCATTAGTTTCATTTTCTAAGGATTAAGAGCAATTTTTACTTGGAATAGACATTTCTCTTTTTTTCTCCAAGTTTTCATCCATGTTTAGTTTATTAGTCAATACATTCTGAGCTTGGATTGTTCCTTCCAGCCATTGGCTCTCCTTTTTCCTCCTCTCCTCGTGCCCCACACGTGGGAAATCCCACAAGAAACCATGGGTTCTCCATCTTTTGATACAGGTGGGAGTCTGTCTCCACAGAAGCCCCTCCTGGGAACAGGACCTCCTCCCCAGTGACCCACAACCATGCCGTGAGCCAGTGTCCATTCCTGACTCCATCCAAGCATTTATGACCTGTTGAGAGGCCTGCCCTTCTCTCAACAGACATGATGATGAAGGTGATGAAGGTTTTATAATACGCTTGTGTGTGTGTGTGTGTGTGTGTGTGTGTGTGTATGTGTCTGTGTGATCATCAGATTCCATATTAACACCACCACCTGGTGAGAGTCCCAGTGCTTCTGTGCTTTCAGTTACAATCGATGTTGTGAGAATGGTTCAGACAATGACACCACCAGGAGCCTGTCATCTATTGCTTCAATTTTTCATGTCTCCGTAACCTCACGTCCAGCATACACTTTATGCTGCTTCTAGGAATAGTGCACGTTGAGCTGGATGGTCCTGTGATGCAGTGTGTGCATCTGAAATCCTGTAAAGCTTTGTGTGATGTGCATCAGGATATCTGTAAATAATTTGTATTTAGGTACAGGAACAAGCAAGTGTAAGCATCTGTTTCCTTTGTGCCTGTTAGTATATTTGTCTTATTGTAGGACAAGAATAGGTAAGCACAGAATCAGGGGTCCAGGGGGTCTCCCTGGGGGGAAACTATTTCTGGAAAGGAAGTCCCAGACCCTGACAGGAAACCTGCCTGTAACGTCCAGAAAGGTTCTTGTTCAGAGTAATTGAAAAAGGCTATGACTTATTAAAGTCCTGAGTAGCAAAGTGCCATGAATGAAGTGTCATGTTGTTTGATTGGGACGAGAGCTGGGTGAGGTAATGATAGACTATGTGGATTTTATGATCCTGACTGCACAGTGAATGCGTCTGGGTCTCATGTAAACGTCCAGCTGATGTGCATCAGGGTATCTGTCATTCATTTATATTTAGGGACAGGAGTAAACAAGTGCACGCAACAGTGTCTTTGTGCATGTTAATATAGTCTTCTTAGGACAACAAAGTTTCTAATTTGGAGAGTGAATAGGTAAGCACAGAGTCACGTGTCCAGAGAGGCTCCCTGGGGGAAACTACTGTGTGGAAAGGAAGCCACAGACCCTGACAGGAAACCTGCCTGTAGCCTCCATCTGTCTCTGCTCCTGGGAATATAAACCAGAACTGTGCATAATGTGCGACCCCTGGTGGTGATGATCCCCTTCTACAGGGAGGTTTGTGTCTGGGCTCACCCTGGTGACTCCTCACTGTGTCTCTCGCACAGAAATACGTGGCCGTGTCCTCGGCTCTCAGGTTGTTCATCTGCAGAGAGAGCGTGTTCTTGGCGTTGTCTCTGGAGATGGTGAATCGGCCCTTCACGGAGTCTGCGTAGTATGTGCTTCCACTACTACTAATACTTGAGACCCACTCCAGCCCCTTCCCTGGAGCCTGGCGGACCCAGCCCATGGCATAGTCACTGAAGGTGAATCCGGAGGCTGCACAGGAGAGTCTCAGGGACCCTCCAGGCTTCACCAGGCCTCCCCCAGACTCCACCAGCTGCACCTCACACTGGACACCTGCAGACACAAGACATCCTGGTCAGGAAGCTGTCACACATCTAGTGTTTCTCTCACTCACATCCATTCACACACTCAGTGTCTCCTGTTCACCATGAATTACCTTTTAAAACGGCAACAAGGAAAGCCCAGCCAAGCACAAACTCCATGGTGAGGTATCTGTGTTCTGTCCTGATCACAGAATGGGAACACCTGGGACTCCTGGGGCTGGGGCTCCTCTCCCAGCTGCAGGGTCAGGGCTGGGCCGGTTTAATCAGCACAGGCAGCGCCCTATTTGCATACCCTCTTACTGTATATGAAGCTCTAGATTTAGATTTGCTTCTTTGAAAGTTAAAAACAATGTTTGGGAGGCACTTTTAGATCACTCTGTGTAGAAGGTGCTGTGACATATGAAGAATTCTATCTGTGAACACATTTATCTTTGCAGCTGTGTTCGCCTTTGTACATATCTTTCTCCAAGCAGGTCATGTTTAGTATGCTAATATTTTACTTTTTAGAGAAATTTAATCCTAAAGTCTTTACTTTGTGCCATTTAATTTTAATGTGTGTTTATTTTAGCATGACGGAGGGAGAGGGAGAGAGGGACCAGAGAGAGGGAGGGGGGCATAGAATCCCAAACAGATTCTGCACTGATGCGATTAAACAATTGGGATTAAATTCAGGAACCATGAGATCAAGACCTGAGCCAAAATGAACAGCATGCACTTAACCAATAAAGCCACCCAGGTCCTCCATTTTTTTGCCATTTTAAATTGTTGATGTAAATTGATATTGTTATTTTTTCATATATTTTCTTTTCAGTGTGTGGAAATACAACATATATTCATATGTTGATTTAATATTCTGAAATTTCCCTGAGTATGTTAATTGGTTCTAATATTTTTTTTGTGTGGAGTTTCTAAGGTTTTACTATATATACGATCATGTGATCCTCAAAGAAGTAATTTTCTTCTCTCTTACTGATTTACATGTCTTTATTTCGTTTTCTTACCTAATTTTCATAGGTACATCTTCAAGTTGTGGAGCAGAAAGCCTTTCCCTTTTCTGCTCCTGTGTTCTCTGTCTGGTCTAATAATTCAATTGACATAAGACATATCTACAGAAGAGAATAAACTTCATTTTGCATGTGCATGAGCTTCCTAACAACATGACACCCAGAGAATGAACAAAGTAGGTGACACTTGTGCCTTTTAGAAACAAAATAATGGATTTGTGAAGAGTTGACACAATATAGATTTGGGTTCTGTCTACTCAATTGCTGAGGAAGTAGCAAGGCTTGTTTGCACAGCCTTCTCAGTGCTAAGCTCAATTTCTGGCACTAAGGATGGTTCTTCAGGGAAGGGAACTTTCCCAGGGGAGATTTATTTCCTTCTCTCAAGGGGACAAAGGATTTTCACTGTGTCATTGGACTGACTATTACTCAAGTGACTTTCATCCAAATAAGCAATGTAAGAAGATCATATACGTTACATGGCATATTTATTCTTCTTCGTCTTACTAAGTGGAAAACCTATGTTGTGGATGAGCATCCTTGCTGGGCTCCTGATGTGACAGGAAAGGCTTCAGTTTTTCACTGTTGAATATGCTGTCAGGTGTGGGATTTTCATATGTGGCCACTATGTTCTCGAGGTAATTTCTTTCTTTTCCTCAGTTGTTTAGATTTTTTAACAATGACCTTGTTTTTAAATTTTATCTAAAGTTTTTATATATCAATAGATGGTGATGTAGAATCAATCCCTGTCTCTGTTAATGCAGGGTATCACACATACAGATTTGTGTATGGTGAAGGATCCTCGAATCCCAGGCATGAATCACCCTGGATTCATATGATCCTTCCCACGTGCTGGTGCATTCACTATGCTGGGAGTTTTGCATGTACGTCCACCTGAGATATTGGCCTTTAGTTTTCGTGTGGTGTCTTTACATTTCACCTCACAGTACGGTTGACCTTGGTACGGTTGGGGCACCTTCCTTTTGAGTTTTTGGTAAGAGTCTGAGAAGCATTTGACATTAAATCTTTAAATTCTGACACAATTCAGAGACAAAACCCTCTGGTACTAAGCTGACTTTTATTTTTCAGGGGAGGAAGATTAGATTATGGATTCAATCTTCTTATTCGTTTTCATTCTGCTAATTTTCTATTTCTTCATGAAGAGTCTTGGCGGATTGTGTAACTCTAGAAATTTCTTAACTGTCATTGGTTATCTAATTGTAGGTGAATAATTACCTAAGTATTTTCTCTTGTTGTTTCCACCTCTTTGGTATCAGTATGTCCCCTCCTTAATTCTGATTGTATATATATATATTTTTAGTTTTACTTTCTTAGTACAGATGCTTTTTAAATCTCACTTACTTTCCAGATACCAATTTCAATCTTGTCAGTTTTTGTATTGTTATACTCTTTATTCCATTTATCTGCTCTAATAATTTCTAGTGTGAATTGAATTAATAAAATGCCAATGAAATTTTCTGAGAAATCCTTATGGTATCACAAAGCACATGGCAGTGAGAAAATAATCATGGAAAAGAACAAACTTGGAGACATCACACTTCCTTCTTTCTAAGTATATTGCAGAGGTCCATTAACTACAACTGTGTGCTGCTGGCATAAACTCAGACACATAGACCACTGGACCCGATTATGGAGCCCAGAATGAAACGTGTCCAGATTCAGTGATTAATCCTCCAGGAGATTTCATAGAATGAACAGTAGAGAAAGAATGGCTTCTTTCAGAAACGGTGTTCAATATCAGCGAGTACAATAATGACTTTTGGCCCTTACCTTATACCGTACACATATGTAGACTCCCTTTCAGCCCCTTTCCTGGAGTCTGGTAACCCATCTCATCCATTAGCCATTGAAGGCGAATCCAGAGGCTGCACAGGAGAGTCTCAGGGACCCCCTCCCCGCCAGGACTTATATGATCTCCCACAGACTCCCCCAACTGCACCTCACACAGGACACCTGCAGACACAAGTCAGGAAACTGTCACACATCCACTGTTTCTCTCTCTCATATCCGCTTATAACTCCATGTCTCTTGTGCTTGTTCATCATGAATTACTGTTTAAAATAGAAACAAGGAAAACCAAATGACCCCAAACTCCATGGTGAGATGTCTGTGTTCTGTCCTGACCTCTGAATGTGAACACTCGGGAATCCTGGGATTGGGGCTCCTGTCCCCGCTGCAGTTTCAAGGATGGTGGTTTAATCAGCAGACTGATGTCCTCTCACTGTATAGTACATTTTGCAGGAAGAATCCTTAAGAAATCAGTGACCCGAGCAGGTCTAAGGGATAGGGCATTGTTTGGTGCCACAATATCTTTCAGGACATTCTGATTTATTATTTTGTGATTTTGCTGCAGTGATTATTTAATACCCATGATAATCCTTATTTTCACATGTGCACTGAAACATGTAAGGTAGGAATCAATTTACCACTACTGTACAGGTAGACAGATACACTGTAGCAGAGAGGTAGTGTGTGAGTGTCCAAGAGAGCATGTGAAGTGAGAGTAACCCCCAGGATCTGGACCTGTGCTCCTGACCATGGGACTCACCTGCCCCCTGAACCACGTGCAAGACAAGGCTGGACATCCCAGTGAGGTTTGCAGGTTCCTGACCCAGTAGAGATCCCAGTAGAGTGACGTGTGGAAGCCAGGTCTGTTCTGTCACACGGATTGGACATAGTGAGAAGCCCTGACAGAAACTTACAGAGCTGATGGAGATGCCAGGGTTTTCTACAACCACAAGAGTTGATTTATACCTGAACTGTATGTGTTCCTCAATGGAAAGCCTCAATAAGGCGTTGCTGGGTGCTCCATTGGTTAAGTGTCTGACTTTGGCTCAAGTCATGATCTCACAGTTTATGAGTTCTAGCCTCGCGTCAGTCTCTGTTCTGACAGCTTGGAGCCTGGAGCCTACTTCAGATTATGTGTCTCCATCTCTCTCTCTGCCCCTTCCCTGCTCACACTCTGTCTGTCTCTCTCTCTCTTAAAAATCAATAAATATATGTAAACCAACTTGACAATAAACTATTTAAGGAAAAACATCAACAAACATTAAAAAAAAGAAACCCTCAAAACATTTAAAATGGTTGAGTTAAAATATTTTGAAGGCAAAACACCCGATATCAATAAGGATGATGTTAATTAAAAATATTTCTTCATCTATGAAATGGATATCATTGTTCTTCTAAGCTCTCTTTAAATGACAATGGTCAAAGATAGATTTATCCCAATGTCTGACCCTGGATAAGTTTGGGTATTCCCATGATGATGGTTCATTCCAAACAGGGAGGACATTTATGTGTTTCCACCACTTTTACAAACTCTTTCCTGTGTTCATGTCAGAAGTGTGCAGAGCCTGGATCTGAAAATCCTTGAGAGGAGACCAGCCCTCAACCACCCTGTTTTCCTGGATCATGAGCTCCCTAGTTACTGAGTTCCCCCTGGTGGTTGTGATCGCCCCCCGGTGGTCCTCATACTCCCGTTGTTTCATAGCCCCCTGCAGAAATATAGGGATGCCTTTCTCCCCTCCTAACTGATCCAGCATGCAAGTGTGAGACCCTTCCACCATGAGCACTGCAGACCCTCCTGTTCACAGGATGACTCCTCCTGTGTATCTCCTATAGTTGACCCCTTTATTCTGTTTCTTGCTTATAAATCTCCAGGTATATTTCCTGTAGTCATTGGTGAGAAACAATCTTATCAGCTGGCAAGAGTCNGTGAGAAACAATGTTATCAGCTGGCAAGAGTCAGAGGAACTTTTTATTTAATAATTGAGAAAACATTTGAAAGATATTTCGACTCAGAAATATTACTTTCATGAAACTGTGAAAAATGTGCTCAGCTTCAAACATGCATCAGCTTTAGAAACAGGAAGCGTCAATCCCAGAGACAAGTTGGATTCTGAAAACAGACAATCTAGCTTTGAACCTAACGAGTTTTCCCAGATTGATAATCAAATTGCTTCCTGTTGGTGATGCACTTCTTTTTTAAAAATAATATTTTTATTTTTGTAAAATAGTTTATTGTCAAGTTGGTTTCCATATAACACCCAGTGCTCATCCCCACAAGTGCCCCCCTCCGTGCCCATTCCCCCCTTCCCCTCCCCCCACACCCATCAGTCCTCAGTTTGTTCTCAACATACAAGAGTCTCTCATGGTTTGCCTCTCTCCCTCTACCCCCCTATTCCTCCTCTTCTTCTCCCCCATTATCTCAGTTAAGTTCCTCCTAATCCTCCTATACGTGCAAACATATGGTATCTGTCCTTCTCTGCCTGACTTATTTCACTCAGCATAACACCCTCAAGTTCCATCCATGTTGCTACACGTGGCCGGATTTCATTCTTTCTCATTGTCATGTAGTATTCCATCGTACAGATAAACCACATCTTTTTGATCCATCCGTCCGTTGATGGACACTTAGGCTCTTTCCATGTTTTGGCTATTGTTGAGAATGCTGCTATGACATGGGGGTCCATGTGCCCCTATGCATCAGCACCCCTGTATCCCTTGGGTAAATTCCTAGCAGTGCTATTGCTGGGTCATAGGGGAGTTCTAGTGTTAGTTTCCTGAGGAACCTCCACACAGTTTTCCAGAGAGGCTGCACCAGTTTACATTCCCACCAACAGTGTAGGAGGGTGCCCGTTTCTCCACATCCTCGCCAGCATGTAGAGTCCTCTGATTTGCTCATTTTAGCCACTCTGACCGGCGTGAGGTGGCTTCTCAGTGTGATTTTGATTTGTATTTCCCTAATAAGGAGGGATGCTGAGTACATTTCATGTGTCTTTTGGCCTTCTGGATATCCTCTTTGGGGAAGTGTCTGTTCTATTGTGATGCACTTCTAAATTGCACCGTATTTCTTGTGGAATAGAAATGTCAGTACATGTTATGTTATGGTTACCACGCAGGTGTATTCAGAAGAACATGAATGGTTTTCTAGAAATACAGGTCTACTGATGGAGAGTGTTTCACCCCAGGATGGAACGTACCTGACTTACATGGTTAGATTTGGGGTTTTAGAGGTAGTGAAATTTAGGTACATTTTGGACTTCACTTTATATTTAATGGTTTGATATTTTGGAGGATTCTGAGTTCTGGACATGTGGGTGTCATGTGGAATGGAGGTGAAATTTCTCTGGCATAAGTATGGATGTGGTCATCTATGTCATTATTGAGCCTGTGTATAATATCTTATGTGTCCATAGGGACTTGTCACATTAGACTAATTTTGAGACTTCAGTATTACTATCATGTTGATGAATCTGGGGATGGAGTTCAGGACACAGATGGCAGTTACCAAAGGTCCATCTCAGGGCTGAAGATAGGGGGGTCCTTAAGACACCAGATATGTGGATGGAATACACTGAGAATTTGGGGATGAAACTCCTCATCACCGGGCAGACACTTTCTTGCATGAAGTCCGTGTCTCCCTATGAATCTGAATGTCTAATTGAATCCAGGCAGATATGCATGGATGTCCCCAAAATGGTATGAGGTGGAGAGAAACAGTAAGGAAAGAAACATAAATAAAGACAGGTAATAGTAAGGAAAGACACGTAAAGGAGTTATTGCCATTGAGAGAACACTTCTGGGGCTTGCGTGCATGCTGTTCTCTGCAGCCTTGATTGGATGACGTGGGACACCAGCCAGTGGAGTTTGGAGGCAGCCCTATAAACTGGGCCCTGGGATGTAAGGCCAGAACCATGGCCACCCTCAAACTGACTGTATCGTAGACAGGTGACACGCCTCAAGAGGTCCCTCACCTGAGGATAAAGAAAAGTTCCTGCAACCTCTGTGGCTCCTCAACCCTCTGAGGTCACTCTCTCCAGATGTTATGCCTTCACAGTTTCTATTGTATGTGAAATGTACCCTATCTCAGTAAGGTGAAGGTCCACCGCTGGTTCTGGGAGGATTCATCCTGTGACCTTGTCTTTGGTATAAACTTCTCTGTCTTCTAAGAATGAAACCAAAGTTCCCCTTACCATGCAGCTAAAATCCGATATTGTGCCCGCACATGGTCCCAATTATTTTTTGGTGTAAATCACTAGTGAAATTGTCATCTGTTTGAGAATTCCCTTCAGAAGCAAATACTGGATTACAGGGGTGATGTCAGGTAGTGTAGGCCGATAGACAGCACATTGTAAACATGCATCCTCAAACCTGGGCTTATTCCCTACTGAGGAATGGGAAGTACAAGGAATGCCAGCTGACACTTGTCTGTGCTTCCTGACTACCCAATAGACCTTGTGTGAACAATCCTGGTCCAGGAGCAAAAGATGTCTATACATAGGCAGGTCGTGGATGCCAGGAGTCTAGACAGACTTCCTAGGAGTTGTGGTCACAGAGGGGCTGGAAAAGGAAGCTGGGGGTTTGAATTCCAACCCACGTGGCACCAAAATCGGTAATCATGAGTATGTTTGTTAATTAATGCCCACTGCCAGTTAGGGATAATATAAGTAAGTGCAAGTAGTTAGACTCACTACCCTAGATCCCAATAGTTATAACATTTTGTAACAAAATTTGCCTCTTGTCTTTTTCCCCAATTTTTTAATGCCTGAATAATTTATTTATTTATATCTTTGTTATTTAACATATTGTGTAGTTTTAATTTCGGGAATACCATTTAGAGATTCATCACATACATTAACACCCAGTGCTCATCACAAGTGACCTACATAATCTCCATCACCCGTTTAGCCATTTAAATCAGAATTTTTATATCCTTTGTGTAAAAACCTACTAGAGTAATTGCTGGGTCATAAGGTTGTTCTATGTTAACTTCTTAAACTGTACTCCACTGTGGCCAAACCACTCTGCATTCCCACCAAGAGTGTAAATGGGTTCCTCTTCATATCCTCGCCAACATCTTTGTTTCTTGCGTTGTTAATTGTAGCCATTCTGACAGGTGTGAGGTGGTATCTTATCATGGTTTCCATTTGTATTTCTCTGATGGTAGGTAATGCTGAGCATCTTTTCATGTCTCTTTTAGCCATTCAGATGACTTCTTTGGAAAAGTATCTACTCATGCCTTTTCCCCATTCACTGGATTAACTGTTTTTCTGTGTTCACTTTCTTAAGTTCTTAAAGATTTTGGATACTAATATCACATTTGTCATTTGCAAAAGTCTTTACCCCTTCTGTCACTTGCAAATGCAAGTTAGTTTTGTTGAATGTTTCCTTCGCTGTGCAGAAGATTTTTATTGTTTTTGTTTTTTCATTGAAACATTTTTTAATAGTTTATTGTCAAGAGAAGCTTTTTGTCCTGATGAGGTCCCAATAATTCATTTTTGCTTTTGTTTCCCTTTCCTCTAGAGGCGTGTCTAGTAAGAAGTTGCTGTAGTCGAGGTCAAAGAAGTTGATGCCTGTTTTTTCTTGTGGATTTTGATGTTTTCTTGTCTTACACTTAAGTCTTTCATCTATTTTGAATATATTTTTGTGTATGCTGTAGGAAAGTGTTCCAGTTTCAATCTTTTTTATGTCACTATCCAGTTTTCCCAGCACCATTTCCCGAACACACTGTTTTCTTTTTCATTGGATACTCTTTCCTGCTTTGTTGAAAATTACTTGACCACATATTTGTTGTTCCGTTCTGGGTTCTCTATTCTCTCCTATTCATCTATGTGTCTATTCTTGTGTCAGCACCACACTTTCTTGATGATTAAAGCTTTGTACTACAGCATGAAATCTAGAATTGTGATGCCTCCAGCTTTGATTTTCTTCTTCAACATTGTGTAGCCTATTCGGAGTTTTCTGGTTTTATACAGATTTTTAAATTCTTTGTTCTTTCTCTGTGAAGAATGCTGATGTCATTTTGACTAGGATCACGTTGAATGTGTGGATTGTTTTTGGTAGTATTGATATTTTAACAATATTTATTTTCCAATCCATGACCATGGATTGTTTATCCATTTCTTTGTGTCTTGTTTAATTTCCTTCATATGCTTTCTATAGGTGTTAGCATACAATCATTGACGTCTTTCGTTAGGTTTATTCCTAGGTATGTTATGATTTTTGGTGCAATTGTAAATAGTTCTGATTCCTTAATGTCTCTTTTGGCTGCTTAATTTTTGGTGTATGGAAATACATCCAGTTACTTGACATTGTTTTTATATCCTACAACTTTGCTGAATTCCTGTATCAACTCTAAAAGGTTTTTTTAGTGGAATCTTTTGGGTTTTCCATGTAAAGTGTCATGTCATCTGCAAAGAGTGAAAGCTTGGCCTGTTCCTTTCTAATTTATTTGCCTTTTTTTTTCATAAACGTGTCCTTTATTTTAATTTTTCATACAACTGAATGTTCTTTCATTTAAGAATGTCTTCTTTTTTTTTTTTTAATAGTTTCTTTTTGTTATTTGATTGATGAGGTTAAGCCTTCCAGCATTATGGTGACCAGAGTGGCGAGAGTGGATATCCCTGTCATGTGCCTGACCTTATGTGAAGATCATTCAGTTCTTCCTCATTGAGGATGATATTAACAGTGCGTCTTTTGTATATGGCCTTTATGTTGTTCAAGCATTTTCCATCTATCCTTACTTGCTTGCTGGTTTTTATCCAGAAAAGATACTGTAGTTTTTTGAATGCTTTTCTGCATGTATTTTGAGTATCATTTGGTTCTCAGTCTTTCTCTTAGTGATGTGATATATCACTTTGATTGATTTGTGAATATTGATCCATCCTTGCATCCCAGGAATAAATCCGACTCCATCCTCATAAATGATTCCTTTCAGGTATTATTGGATTCAATTTGCAAGAATGCTGTTGAGAATTTTTGCATCCATCTTTACCAGAGCAATGGGTGTGTAATTCTTCTTTTCTAATTCTTCCCCTTTAAAATTTTGGTAGTGCATATGTTTCTAGGAATTTATTCATTTCTTCCAGATTGCCTAATTTGTCAGTGTATAATTTTTCGTAATATCCCCTTATAATTGATTGCATTTCTGTGATCTTTCCTGTCAAATTCATGGTTTTGTCTATTTGGGTCTATTTTCCTTTCTGTTTGATTAGTGTGGTCAGGGAACATCACTTTTAATGCTTTCAAAAAACAACATAAAGGTTTTATTGATCTGTTCTACCGTTTTTGTTTCTTTCTATATCATTTGTTTGTCTTCTATTATTATATCCTTTTTTATTCTGGCTTTTCTACCATCTTCTTCTTTTTTATTTATTTACGTTTTTTTAGGCATAAAAGTGGATCTTTATTGGATTGTGAAAGAGATGACAACAAACAAAAGGCTTTCAAAGTTGAAAATACCGAAAATATTACAAAATACAGAAAAATAGTACAATGTTTTTATTTTTCTTATTTGTTTACATAATTTATTGTCAGGTTGGTTTCCATACAACACCCAGTGCTCATCCCCATAATGCCCTCGTCCATGCCGATCACCCGCCTACCCCACACCCATTAGTCCCTAGTTAGTTCTCAGCATTCATGAGTCTCTCATGGTTTCCCTCCCTCCCTCTCCCACACTATTTCTCCCCTTCTTCTCCCCCATGGTCCTCCGTTGAGTTCCTCCTAATCCTCCTATACGTGCAAACATATGGTATCTGTCCTTCTCTGCCTGACTTATTTCACTCAGCATAACACCCTCAAGGTCCATCCATGTTGCTACACGTGGCCAGATGTCATTCTTTCTCATTGCCATGTAGGATTCCATCGTATAGATAAACCATATCTTCTCGATCCATTCGTCCATTGATGGACACTTGGGTTCTTTCCATGTTTTGGCTATTGTTGAGAGTGCTGCTATGAACATTGGGGTACATGTGCTCCTATGCATCAGCATTTCTGTATCCCTTGGGTAAATTCCTAGCAGTGCTATTGCTGGGTCAGAGGGGAGTTCTATTGTTAATTTTGTGAGGAACCTCCACACTATTTTCCAGAGGGGCTGCACCAGTTTACATTCCCACCAACAGTGGAGGAGGATTCCCGTTTCTCGACATCCTCGCCAGGATCTCGTGTTCTCTGATTTGCTCATTTTAGCCACTCTGACTGGCGTGAGGTGATATCTCAGTGTGGTTTTGATTTATATTTCCCTGATGAGGAGGGATGCTGAGCATCCTTTCACGTGTTTGTTGGCCATCTGGATGTCCTCTTTGGAGAAGTGTCTGTTCATATCTTCTGCCCATTCCTTCACTGGATTCTTTGTTTTTTGGTTGTGGATTTTGGTGAGTTCCTTATAGATTTTGGATACTAACCCTTTTTCTGATATGTCATTTGCAACTATCTTTTCCCATTCCGTCAGTTCCCTATTAGTTTTATGGATTGTTTCCTTTGCCATGCAGAAGCTTTTAATCTTGATGAGGCCCCAATACTTCATTTCTGCTCTTTTTCCCCTTGCTCTTGGGGATGTGTCAAGTAAGAAATTGCTGCGATGAAGGTCAAGGAGGTTATTTCCTGCCTTCTCCTTTGGAGTTTTGATGGTTTTCTGTCTCACATTCAGGTCCTTTATCCATTTTGAGTTTATTTTTGTGTGTGGTGTGACAAAATGATCTAGTTTCATTCTTCTGCATGTTGCTGTCCAGTTCTCCGAGCACCATCTGTTAAAGAGGCTGTCTTTTCTCCATTGGATACTCTTTCCAGATTTGTCAAAGATTATTTGGCTGTACACTTTTGGATCCATATCTGAGTTCTCAATTCTATTCCATTGGTCTATATGTCTGTTTTTGTGCCAGTACCATACTGTCTTGTTGATTACAGCTCTGTAGTAGAGGCTAGAGTCTGGGATAGTGATGCCTCCCGTTTTGGTTTTCTTCTTCAATATTACTTTTGCTACTCGGGGTCTTTTGTGGGTCCATACAAATTTTAGAGATCAGTTTATCTCTCTTTTTCTCAGTTTCTTCTTCTTCTATAATTGTGTCTTCTAAATCACTTATTCTCCTTTCTGTCTCTTCAATCCGTCATTGGACCGTCCAGTTTATTATGTACCTCATTTATCGCATTTTTTAATTCATCATAACTATTTTTAAGCTCCATAGTGTTTGTAGCCATTGTTTTTCTGATGTCCTTCATGGTTTTCTCAAGCCCAGCGAGTAATTTTATGACTCTTGTTCTAAATTCTTGTTCAGTTGTGTTGCTTATATCTGTTTTGAGGTGTTCTTTAGCTGTCAATTCTTCCTGGAATTTCTTTGGAGGAGAGCTCTTTCTTTTATCATTTTGGTTAGCTTTTTATCTCGTGTTAGTTTTAAAAGCTTGTTATGCACTCAGCACCTGTGAGTGCTGATGTACCAAAGAAGGCTCTTTGACTGCCCAGGGCCTATCAGTTCATAAAGTGTTCTTTGAATGGTATCTCTTGGTCTCTCTTGTTGATACCTTTGTTGTTTTATTTTCCTACTCGTAGTGATATTTGGGAGTCTCCACCATGTGTACTTTGGCTTGTTTCTTGAGGTATTCCTGGAAAAGAAAACAGACAGACAAACAAACAGGGGAAAAAAGGCACACAAACGCACAGAAAAATCCAACAAACATGCAAACCAAAAGGGAAAATGAAAAAGAAAAGAGAAAAGAGGAAGGGGGGAAGGTGAATAATAAGTAATAAAAATACATAAAAAGGAAGAAAAGAAAAGGAAAAACGAAGAAACTGAATAGACAAACAACAGTTTAAAGCATATAATCAGATTTCCCAGCTACAAACAAATACCCGGGTTGTGCAATACTGGCTGAAGAGCATAGAGAAAGAGAGAAATGACAGGGCGGGGATGAGGTGAAATTGGAAATGAAATGAGAAGGCAGAAGGAATAAGAGGCTTTTTTCAAAGAGCAAAAGAGTGGAATATGGTTGGAGAAGAGGAGAAAGAAATTACGATGGTGTTTTCCAGAGAAACTATATAGTCTGATTACTCCAGACAGAGATGAAAAAGTAGGTAGGTGTAGAATTTACATCTAGAGAATCGATTAAATGTGACTGTTTAAGCAAACCAGTGACCAGAATTAATCAGGGCAGTGCATCCATGTTGGTCTTGCCCCAGCTCTAGTAAAAAAAAAAAAGTAAATAAATTAAAAAAAATAAAAAAATACATTTAAGAAAAAAATGGAAGAGGGCAACTCTCTAGGAGGGATGGGCGTGATTTGATCCAGTGCATCCCGCGGGAGTCCTGCCCTGCTGGTTGTGTGGACAAGAGTGTCGGCGCTCAAGTCCCTTCTTGGACCAAGTGCTGCAACTCACTTTTTTAGGTGTGTAAACTCCCTGTGCAGGGGGCACAGCCAAGGTGGGCCGTGCTCCATATCCCAGGTCCCAGTCCGTGTGCCCTACTGAAGTTGCCGGTAAAACAAACTCGCAAGGGAGCCCCTCAGGGCAGTCCCAAGCCTCTTGCTTCCCCCTGGGGATTGAGCCAGAAGCAGCTACTCTCTTCTCCTCCAGGTTGGGTTGGCAAGCGAGGAGCAGTTTCATCCGGGGGTCGCCTGCGATGAGTGCGTCCCGCCTAGAGTCACCTGGAGAGTAGGAAACCAGCTCCCTCTGTGTCCCGTCGCCCAAAACACAAACTCGTGGGCAAATCGCCCAGTTTTAAGCCCTTCTCCTCCTTCTAGCAATCTAGCCGAGTCAGAAGCACAAAGGCGTGGCTGCTGCATGTCCCCTCCAGGTCGATCTGGCGAGCAGGAAGCAGTTTCCCCGGGGGTCTCCTGGGACGAGAGCGTCCCGCCTAGGGTCGGCTGGACAGCAGGAAACTGGATCCCTCTGTGTTCAGAGCAGAGATTTTTTTCTTCTCCAGAGACAGGACAGTGTCTTGACCAGTTACGGCCACTCTCTTTCCTCTCTAGATTCCCCCCAGAGGGGGATCCCTCCATCTGTCTGTGTCTCGGTCCCATCCCGATTTTATCTTACCAAGTTTGCACTCACAGTAGAAGTTTTTCTCAGCAGACTCTGTCTCTTTTTCCTCCCAAACTCCTGGATTTTGTAAGTGTTCCTCTGGCTTTAGGTCTTCTCCATGTGAAATATGGGGGCGAGTGAAATGTTTGGAGTTCCCTACTTTCCACCATCTTGCCCTCTCCTCTGGGGTTATCATTTTTATTTAATCTTCCTAAGAACTAGATTATAGTTTTATAGATCTGTTCTACTTTAATGTTTGTTTGTATATCATTTATTTCCACTAATCTTTTTTATTTCCTTTCTTCTGGTGTCTTTAGGCTTCATTTCCTCCCCCCTTTCAAGCTCCTTTAGGTGTAAGGTGGATGTGTGTTTGAGATTTTTTCCTGTTTCTTGATTCAGGCCTGTATTGCTATATAATTCCCTCTTACAAACACCATTGCTCCATCCCAAACGTTTTGGACTATCATGTTTTCAGTTTCATTGGCTTCCATGTATTTGTTGTATTTCTTTCTTAATTTTCTGGTAGATACATTGATTCATTTTTTTAATAGTTATTTTCAAGTTGGTTTCCGTATAACACCCAGTGCTCATCCCCCCAAGTGCCCTTCTCCAAAGCCATCACCCCCCTAACCCTCCGCCCCACCCCATCTGCCCTCAGTTTGTTCTCAGCATTCAAGAGCCTCTCATGGGTTACCTCCCTCCCTCTCCCCCACTATTTCTCCCCCTCTTCTCTCCCATGGTCCTCCGTTAAGTTCCTCCTAATCCTCCTAATCATGCAAACATATAGTATCTGTCCTTCTCTCCTGACTTATTTCGCTCAGCATAACACCCTCAAGGTCCATCCATGTTGCTACACATGGCCAGATTTCATTCTTTCTCATTGCCTTGTAGTATTCCATTGTATACATAAACCACATCTTCTTGATCCATTTGTCACTTGATGGACACTTGGGCTCTTTCCATGTTTTGGCTATTCTTGATAGTGCTACTATGAACATTGGGGTACATTTGCTCCTATGCATCAGCACTTCTGTATCCCTTGGATAAATTCCTAGCAGTGCTATTGCTGGGTCATAGGTGAGTTCTATTGTTAAGTTTTTGAGGAATCTCCACACTGTTTACCAGAGGGGTGGCACCAGTTTACCTTCCTCCATTTTATTATGTATCTCATTTATAGCATTTCTTAATTCATGATAGCTATTATTAAGCTCTATAGTGTTTGCAGTCATAGTTTCTCTGATGTCCTTCATGCTTTTTTCAAGCCCAGCGTTTAATTTAATGATTGTGTTTCTAAATTCTTGTTCAGTTATCTTGCTTATATCTGTTTTGAGCAGCTCTTTAACTGTCATTTCTTCCTGGAATACTTTCGGAGGAGAGTTCTTCCGTTTCGTTATTTTGGTTAGCGTTCTGTCTCTTGTTAATTTTAAAAGCTTGTCGTACACTCTGCCCCTGAGAGTTCTGCTGTATTAGAGAGGGATCTTTGTTCACGGCCTGTCTGTTCAGGAAGTGTTCTTTGAATGGTGTCTCTTGGTTTCTCTTTTTGAGCGTTAGTTTATTTTGTTTCCCTACTTGTATAGGTATTTGAGACTCTCCACCATGTGTACTTTGGTTTGTTTCTTGAGGCAGCCCTGGAAAAAGAAAACAGACAACCACAGAGGGAACGAAGTTACACAAACGCACAGACAAAACCAATCAACACGCAAACCCAGGCTCAGGTAAAAACAACAACAACAACAAAACAGCTCTCAGGCGGGGATTGGTGTGGTTTGATGTAGGCAGTTCTCCCCTCCACTGTGTTCTCTGGCTGCTCCCTGAGACCCAGCCTTGGTGGTTGTGGGGAGAAGAATGGTGTCTCTCCAGTCCCTTCTCAACCAAGTGTTGCAAGTCACTCCTTTGTGTCCTATCTCCCTGTGGTGAGGATGTAGCCAAGGTGGGCTGAGTTCTGTGCCCCATGCCCCGCCTCCTTTCTAGGTCCCAGTCCTCAGGCTTTGTTTATACCGTCCTCAATAGTCCCTCAGGTCACAGGTCATTGCTTCCTTGCTGCAAGGGGTTGAGTGGAGGGTGGGGGAAGTGTCACAGCCCCCGATCCGTTGTGGTCAAACACCTATACAACCCAAGTGCGTGCGGGGAAGTAGCAACTTCAGGTCCGCAGAGTCTGCGCTGCCAACATGCACCGCGAGTGCCATCCGGCCGCCACCGCTAGGAATGGGGCCGCAGAGCCACCAACCCTTGTCACCAGGGATGGCGCCAGAACCGCTGAAGTGCAGTTTTTTCCTGGTGCTTTCTGGCAACAGGGGCACCTAGTTCAAAGTCAGCACCCCAGCCAGAACTAAAAGACACTCTCCAGGCTGAGGTTTTCTCTTCTCCCTCAAATACTAATTTTAATGTAGTTGATTTTTTTCTGTATTTGTGGGGGTCTCTACTTGTTCTCTGCTTTGTCATTCTGTTATTTGAGTCAATAAAAATACCAATGACCTTTTGGATGAAAAGGAAGAATATCCCAATTCCTATGTAACAACACAACCCAATGGAATTAAGAAACTAATCGTGAGAGAGAAGAGTAAACGTGCAGACATCACACTTAGTACAGATGCTTTTTAAATCTCACTTACTTTCCAGATACCAATTTCAATCTTATCAGTTTTTGTACTGGTATACTCTTTATTCCTTTTATCTGTTCTAATAATTTCTAGTGTGAATTGAATTAATAAAATGCCAATGAACTTTTCTGAGAAATTCTTATGGTACTACAACGCACATGGAAGTGAGAAAATAACCATGGAAAAGAACAAACTTGGAGACAACACACTTCCTTCTTTCTAAGTATACTGCAGAGGAACATTAACTACAACTGTGTGCTGCTGGCATAAACTCAGACACATAGGCCAACGGAGCAGATTATGGAGCCCAGAATGAAACTTGTCCAGATGCAGTCAGTAAATCCTCCAGGATTTTTCATAAAATGAACAGTGGAGAAAGAATGGCTTCTTTCAGAAATGGTGTTGAATATCAGTGAGTACAATAATGACTTTTGGCCTTACCTTATAACGTACACGTATGCAGACTCCCATTCAGCCCCTTTCCTGGAGTCTGGTAACCCATCTCATCTATTAGCTATTGAAGGCGAATCCAGAGGCTGCACAGGAGAGTCTCAGGGACCCCCTCCCCGCCAGGATTCATCAGGTCTCCCACAGACTCCCCCAGCTGCACCCAACACAGGACACCTGCAGACACAAGTCAGGAAACTGTCACACATCCACTGTTTCTCTCTCTCATATCCATTTATATACTCCGTGTCTCTTGTTCTTGTTCATCATGAATTACTGTTTAAAATAGAAACAAGGAAAACCAAAGTGACCCCAAACTCCATGGTGAGATGTCTGTGTCCTGTCCAGATCTCTGAATGTGAACACTCGGGAATCCTGGGACTGGGGCTCTTGTCCCCGCTGCAGTTTCAAGCATGGTGGTTTAGTCAGCAGACTGATGTCCTCTCACTATATAGTACATTTTGCAAGGAGAATCCTTATGAAATCAGTGACCTGAGCAGGTCTAGGATAGGGCATTGTTTGGTGCCACAATATCTTTCAGGACATTCTGATTTATTATTTTTTTTATTTTGCTGTAGTGATTATTTAACACCCATGAAAATCTTTATTTTCACATATGCGCCGAAACATGTGAGGTAGGAATCAATATCCACGACTGTACAGGTAGACAGATACACTGTAGCAGAGAGGTAGTGTGTGAGTGTCCAAGAGAGCATGTGAGGTGAGAGTCATCCCAGGATCTGGACCTGTGATCCTGACCATGGGACTCACCTGCCCCCTGAACCACGTGCAAGACAAGGCTGGACATCCCAGTGAGATTTGCAGGTTCCTGACCTTCTAGAGGTCCCAGCAAAGTGACGTGTGGAAGCCAGGTCTGTTCTGTCACACGGATTGGAGATAGTGAGAAGGCTTGACAGAGACTTACAGAGCTGATGGGGATGCCAGGGTTTTCTACAACTACTAGAGATCATTTACACATGAACTGTATGTGCACCTCAATGGAAAGCCTCAATAAGGGGCGCCTGGGTGCTCACTGGTTAAGTGTCCGACTTTGGCTCAAGTCATGATCTCACAGTGTATGAGTTCTAGCCTCTCGTCAGTCTCTGTTCTGACAGCTTGGAGCCTGGAGCCTGCTTCAGATTATGTGTCTCCATCTCTCTCTCTGCCCCTTCCCTGCTCACACTCTGTCTGTCTCTCTCTTAAAAATCAATAAAAATATGTAAACCAACTTGACAATAAACTATTTAAGGAAAAAATCTACAAACATTAAAAAAAGAAAGCCTCAATACAGTTAAAATGGTTGAGTTAAAATATGTTGAAGGCAACACATCAAATATCAGTAAGAATAATGTTAATTGAAAATATTCTTCATCTATGAAATGGATATCATTGTTCTTCTAAACTCTCGTTAAATGACAATGGTCAAAGATATATGTATCCCAGTGCCTGACCATGGACAAGTTTGGGTATTCCCATTATGACGGTTCATTCAAACAGGGAGGACACGTATGTATTTCCACCACTTTTACAAACTCTTTTCCTGTGTTCATGTCAGAAGTGTGCAGAGCCTGGATCTGAAAATCCTTGAGCGGAGACTAGTAGCCTTTAACCACCCTGTTTTTCTGGATCATGAGCTCCCTAGTTACTGAGTTCCCCTGGTGGTTGTGATCGCCCCATGGCGGTCCGCATGCTCCTGTTGTTTCATAACCCCCTGCAGAAATATAGGGATGCCTTTCTCCCCTCCTAACTGATCCAGCATGCAAGTGTGAGACCCTTCCACCATGAGCACTGCAGACCCTCCTGTTCACAGGATGACTCCTCCTGTGTATCTCCTATAGTTGATCACTTATTCTGTTCCTTGCTTATAAATCTCCAGGTATATTTACTGTAGTCATTGGTGAGAAACAATCTTATCAGCTGGCAAGAGTCAGAAGAACTTTTTATTTAATAATTGCGAAAAGAGAATGTAAGATATTTGGACTCAGAAATACTACTTTCATGCAACTATGATAAATGTGCTCAGCTTCAAACAAAATCTTTGCTGTTTGAAAAAGGAAGTGTCAATCCCAGAGACAAGTTGGAGTCTGAAAACTGGAGTCTGAGATTCAGAACATTATGACTTAAACCTAACGAGTTTTCCGAAATTGATAATCAAATTGTTTCCTGTTGGTGATGCACTTCTTTATTTTAATTTATTTTTATTTTTAATTTATTTTTAATTTATTTTTATTTTTTGTTTACAAATAGTTTGTTGTCAAGTTGGTTTCCACATAACACCCAGTGCTCATCCCCATAAGTGCCGTCCTCCATGCCCATCACACCGTTTCCCCTCCTCCCACCTCCATCAGCCCTCAGTTTGTTCTTGGCATTCAAGAGTCTATCATGGTTTGTCTCCCTCCCTCTTCCCCACTTTTTTCCCCTTCTTCTCCCCCATGGTACTCCGTTAAGTTCCTGTTATCCGCCTATACGTGAAAACATGTGGTATTTGTCCTTCTCTACCTGACTTATTTCGTTCAGCATAACACCCCCAAGGTCCATCCATGTTGCTACACATGGCCAGATTTCATTCTTTCACGTTGCCATGTAGTATTCCATTGTATACATAAACCACATCTTCTTCTTCTTCTTCTTCTTTTTTTTTTACAAATAGTTTATTGTCAAGTCGATTTCCATATAACACCGAGTGATCATCCCCACAAGTGCCCTCCTCCATGCCCATCTCCCACCTCCCTACCCACACAAATCAATTTTCAGTTTGTTCTCAGCATTCAATGGTCTCTCATGGTTTGTCTCTCTCCCTCGCCTCCACTATTTCCCCCCTTCTTCTCTCCCATGGTCCTCCGTTATGTTCCCCCTAATCCTACTATACGTGCAAACATATGGTTTTTGTCCTTCTCTGCCTGATTATTTTTCTTAGCATAACACCCTCAAGGTCCATCCATGTTGCTACACATGGCCAGATTTCATTCTTTCTCATTGCCATGTAGTTATCCACCGTATAGATGAACGACATCTTCTTGATCCATTCGTCTGTTGATGGACACTTAGGCTCTTCCCATGTTTTGACTATATTTGAGAATGCTGCTATGAACATTGGGGAACATGTGCCCCTATGCATCAGCACTCCTGTAACCCTTGGGTATATTCCTAACAGTGCTATTGCTGGGTCATAGGGGAGTTCTAGTCTTCATTTTTTAAATGAAAAGCCACACTGTTTTCTAGAGGAGCTGCACCAGTTTACATTACCACCAACAGTGTAAGAGAGTGCCCGTTTCTCCACATCCTCACCAACGTCTAGTCTCCTGATTTGTTCATTTTAGCCACTCTATCTGGTGTGAGGTGGTATCTCAGTGTGGTTTAGATTTGTATTTCCCTGATGAGGAGGGATGCTGAGCATCGTTTCATGTGTCTGTTGGCCATCTGGATGTCCTCTTTGGTGAAGTGTTTGTTCATATTTTCTGCCTATTTCTTCACTGGGTTGTTTGTTTTTCGGTTGTGGAGTTTGGTGAGTTCCTTATAGATTTTGGATATTAACCCTTTATCTGATATGTCCTCTGTAACTATCTTTTCCCATTCCGTTGGTTGCCTAATAGTTTTGTGGGTTGTTTCCGTTGTTGTGCAGAAGATTTTAATCTTGATGAGGTCCCAATCATTTATTTTTGCTCTTGATTCCCTTGCTTTTGGGGATGTGTCAAGTAAGAAGTTGCTGCGGTGGAGGTCAAGGAGGTTGTTGCCTGCTTTCTCCTCTAGGGTGCTGATAGTTTCCTGTCTCACGTTCAGGTCCTTTATCCATTTTGAGTTTATTTTTGTACATGGTGTGAGAAAATGATCTAGTTTCATTCTTCTGCATATTGCTGTCCGTTCTCCCAACACCATCTTTTAAAAAGGCTGTCTTTTTTCCATTGGATACCTTTTCTGCTTTGTCAGAATTTAGTTGGTTGTATACCTTTGGGTCCAGCTCTGAGTTTTCAATTCGATTCCATTGGTCTATGTGTCTATTTTTGTTTCAGTACCATACTGTCTTGATGATGACAGCTTTGTAGTAGAGGCTAAAGTCTGGGATGGTGATACCTCCCGTTTTGTTTTTATTTTTCAGTATTACTTTGGCTATTTGGGGTCTTTTGTGGTTCCATACAAATTTTAGGATAGTTTGTTCTAGTTTTGAGAACTATGCTGGTGTAATTTTGTTTGTAATTGCATTGAATGTGTAGATTGCTTTGGGTAGTAATCACATTTTAACTATATTTATTCTTCCTATCCATGAGCATGGAATGTTCTTCCATTTCTTTGTGTCTTCTTCAATTTCTTTCATAAGCTTTCCTATAGTTTTCATCATACAGATCTCTTGTATCTTTGGTTAGGTTTATTCCTTTGTATTTTATCCTTTTTTTGTGCCATTGTGAATGGGATCAGTTTCTTGATTTCTCTTTCTGTTGCTTTATTGTTGGTGTATCAAAATGCAATCGATTTCTGGGGCGCCTGGGTGGCTTAGTCGGTTAAGCGTCTGACTTTCGCTTAGGTCATGATCTCACGGTTCTTGGGTTTGAGCCCCGCGTTGGGCTCTGTGCTGACTGCCAGCTCAGAGCCTGGCGCCTGTTTCAGAGTCTGTATCCACCTCTCTCTCTCTGACCCTCCCCTGTTCACGCTGTCTCTCTCTATCCTAGAAATAAATAAATAAAAAAAAATCTCAAAATGCAATCGATTTCTCTACATTGATTTTGTACCCTGTGACTTTGCTGAATTCTTGGATCAGTTCTAATAGGCTTCTGGTGGAGTCTGTCGGGTTTTCTATGTAGAGTATCATTTCGTCTGCAAAAAGTGAAAGTTTGACTTTTTCTTTGCCAATTCTGATGCTTTTATTTCCTTTTGTTGTCTGATGGCTGATGGTACGACTTCCAGCACTATGGAAAACAGCAGTGGTGAGAGTGGACATCCATGTCGTGTACCTGATCTCAGGGGGAAAGCTCTCAGTTTTTCCCCATTGAGGATGATGTTAGCTGTGGGCTTCTCATAGATTGCTATTATGATGTTTAAATAAGTACCTGCTATCCCGACCTTCTCGAGGTCTTTATTAAGAAAAGATGCAGTATTTTCTCAAATTCTTTTTCTGCATCTATTGTGAGGATCATATGATGTTTACCTTTTCTTTTGTTGATGTGATGTATCACATTCATTGATTTGCGAATATTGAACCAGCCCTGTAACCCAGGAATGAATCCACTTGATCTTGGTGGATAATTCTTTTTATGTGCTGTTGAATTTGATTTGCAAGAATCTTGTTGAGGATTCTTCCATCTGTATTCAAGGATATTGGCCTGTATTTCCCCTGTTTTGCTGGGTCTCTGTCTTGCTTGGGATTCAAAGTGATGCTGGCTTCATAAAATGAGTCCGGAAGTTTTCCTTCTGTTTCTTTTTTGGAATAGTTTCAGAAGAATGATACTAATTCTGTTTCAAATGTCTGGTAGAATTCCCTGGGAAGCCATCTGGCTCAGGGCTTTTATTTGTCAGGAGAGTTTTGATAACTTATTCGATTTCCTCACTTCTTATAGGTCTGTTCAGGTTTTCTATCTCTTCTGGTGTGAATTTTGGTAGTGGATGGNGGCCCTGGATAAGGAAACAGACAGACAAACACACAGGGAGCAGGAAAACACAAATGCACAGGCAAATAACTAACATGCAAAGTGAGTGGGAAAACGAAAAAGTTAAGAGAAAATACGGAGAAGGGAGGGCGAATAATAGGGAGTATAAAATACATAAAAGGTTCAAAAAGGAGAAAAGAAAAGGAAAAAAGAAGAATACCGATGGACAAAGAATGGTTCAAGGCATATAACTGGATTTCCCAACTACAGTTAAATAGCCGTGTGTACGCAGTGTTGGTTGAGGAGCATAGAGAAAGAGAGAGAAGCCAGGGCGGGGATGAGGCAAAATTGGAAATATAATGAACAGGCAGAAGGGATAAGAAGCTTTTTTCAAAGAGGTAAAGTGTTCAATACGGTTGGATAGGTGAGAGAAGGATGCTGGTATTATCCAGAGAAACTATATAGTCTCATTACTCCTGAGAGAAAGAGATGAAAATGTCGGTAGGTGTAGAATTTACACCTACAGAATGAACTTGTTGTGATTGTTTAAGCAAGCTGGCGACCAGAGTTAATCAGGTCAGTGTTCTGGGGGAAAAAGAGAGAAAAGAGAAAGAAGAAGAAGAAAAAAAAGGGAGGAGGGCACCTCTCAGGCAGGGATGGGCGTGGCAGATCCAATGCCTCAGGCGGGAGCTCTGCCTTGGCGGTTGTGGGGAGGAGAGTGACGGTGCTCCAGTCCCTTCTTGAACCAAGCGCTGCACCTCGCTTCTTTGGGCGTGTAAACTCCCAGTACCGGGGGCGCAGTCAAAGTTGGTTGCACTCTTCAACTCAGGTCAGTCCCAATCTCCAAATCCCAGTCCGCGTGCCCCGCTGATATTGCCTTAGACACAACTTCCCAGACAATCCCCTGGGGCAATTCCAGGCCTCCCCCCTACCTCTGGGGGTGGCGTCTGAATCGCTGCTTCCTTCTCTGGATCGGGCTGGCGAGCGTGGGCAGGAGCTTGCCTGCTGGGTGCGTTGAGCCCGATCCCGCTGGAGTGAGGAAAACCAGGTCCGTCTATGACTCGTCACCCGAAACACGAACTCACAGGCTAATTTCCCAGTTTTTAGCTCTTTGCCTTCCCTCTAGAGTCCCAGCCAGCCAGGAGCGCAGACGCCCGGCGTCCACGCGCGGCTCTTCCAGGGGCCCCAGCCGCCCGGGAGGACACTGGCAGCAGGCGCGGTGCTACTCTGAAGTCCAGCCGCCAGGAGCAGCACAAAGAAGCAGTCTGTGCACTCAGCCCCCCGGGACCAGTTGGCGCGAGGGGACCTGGTGTGCAGGATTTTGCAAGTACGGTCTTTCTATGCCCCGAGCAGAGGTTTTTCTGTTTCAGACTCTCTCTTTTTCCCCTCTCACTCCCCATAGAGGGTAGAGGGGGATCACCTCCGACCCTGGAGTCTCCGATCCCGACCCGATTTTATATTCCCCAGTTCGCACTCACATTAGCAGGCTTTCTCAGTGGATTCTGCGTCCTTTTTCTCCCAATCTCTCAGGTTTTATGTTTCCAATGGCTTCAGATCTTTTCCGTGTGATGTATGGGCGCGAGTGCAAGTATGGAGCTCCTTACTTCTCTGCCATCTTTCCCCCTCCAGGATCAAATGATTTTTATGTTTTCTTTTTTAATGTGATATATCACATTGATTCATTTCCGAATATTGAACCAGTCCTGTAACCCAAGAATGAATTCCACTTGATCATGGTGGATAATTGTTTACATGTGCTGTTGGATTCGATCTGCAAGTACCTTGTTGAGGATTTTTGCATCCGTATTCATCAACGATATTGGCCTGTAGTTCTCTTTTTTTGCTGGCTCTCTGTCTGGCTTGCTAATCAAAGTGATTCTGGCTTCAGAAAATGAGTCCGGAAGTTTTCCTTCGATTTTTATTTTTTGGAATAGCTTGAGAAGAATGGGTATTCATTCTATTTTAAATGTCTGGTAGAATTCCCAGGGAAGCCTTCTGGTTCTGGGCTCTTATTTTTTGGGAGATTTTTGATAACTGATACAATTTCTTCACTAGTTATGGGTATATTCAAATTTTCTATCTCATTCCTTTTGAATTTTGGTGGTGAGTGTGTGTTTTGTAATTTGACCATTTTTTCTAAATTGTCCAATTTGTTGGCATACAATTTTTCATAGTATTCCATAATAATTGCTTGTATTTCTGAGAGGTTGGTTATAATAAGACCATTTTATTCATAATTTTGTTGATTTGAGGTCTTTCCCTTTTGAGTTTGAGAAACCTGGCTGGAGGTTTGTCAATTTTGTTTGTTTTTTCAAAAAACCAACTCTTGGTATTGTTGATCTGTTCAACTGTTTCATTTGGTTTCTATTTTGTTTATTTCTCCCCTTATTTTTATTATTTCTCGTCTCTTAATGGGTTTGGGGTGTTCTTGTTGTTCTCCCTGTAGTGCCTTAAGGTGCGCTATAAGATTTTGCACTTGCACTTTTTCTAATTTCTTGAAATAGGCCTGGAGTGCAATGTTCTTTCCTCTTAAGACTGCCTTCGCCACATCCCATAGAGTTTGGATTGTTGTATTTTTGTTTTCATTTCTTTCCAAATAGTTTTTAATGTTTTCTCTATTTGCCTGATTGGCACATTCGTTCCTTAGTAGGGTGTTCTTTAACCTCCATGGTTTTGGTGGTTTTCTAGAATTCGTCCTGTGAGTGATTTCAATTTTCATACCTTTGGGATCTAAAAGTGTACATGGTGTGATCTCAATTCTTTTATATTTACTGAGGGCTGCTTTATGACCCATATGTGATCTATCTTGGAGAATGTGCCATGCACACTTGAGAAGTAATTGAATTCCATAACCTCAGGATGTCGAGTTCTAAATGTATCTGTCTAATCCATCTGCTCCAATGTGTCCTTGACGTCCATTGTTTCTTTAGTGATTATTTGTCTAGTTGATCTATCCATTGCTGTAAATGGAGTATTAAAGTCCCCTACTGTTAGCACATTCTTAGCAATAAGATTGTTTCCCATGGATCCAGTTGAAGACGCTAGTCTTTGCGTGTACACAGTGAATCCAAGACCTTCAGAGCATGCTGGTGTTTCTCAGGAGTGGACGGCTTCCAGCCTACACTTTTGGTAAGGCCTCAGTCCCCTTCTATTATCATGCTATTTGTGCTTGTTTACATGGATCATTAGTTTCATTTTCCAAGGATTCAGAGCATTTTCTACTTGGAATAGACATTTCTTTCTTTTCTTCTCCCAGTTTTCATCCATGTTTAGTGGATTAGTCAACACATTCTGAGCGTGGATTGTTCTTTCCATCTCCTGACCCTCCTCTTTCCCTCTTCTCCTCCTGCCCCACACGTGGGAAATCCAACAGGAAACCATGGGTTCTCCATCTTTTGATACAGGTGGGAGTCTGTCTCCACAGAAGCCCCTCCTGGGAACAGGACCTCCTCCCCAGTGACCCACAAACATGCCCTGAGGCAGTTTCCATTCCTGACTCCATCCAAGCATTTATGACCTGTTGAGAGGCCTACCCTTCTCTCAACAGACATGATGATGAAGGTGATGAAGGTTTTATAATACGTGTGTGTGTGTGTGTGTGTGTGTGTGTGTGTGTGTCTGTGTCTGTGTCTGTGTGATCTTCAGATTCCATATCAACGCCACCACCTGGTGAGAGTCCCAGTGCTTCTGTGCTTTCCGTTACAATCGATGTTGTGAGAATGGTTCAGACAATGACACCACCAGGAGTCTGTCATCTATTGCTTCAATTTTTGATGTCTCTGTAACCTCACGTCCAGCATGCACTTTATGCTACTTGTAGCAAGAGTGCACGTTGAGCTGGATGCTCTTGTGATGCAGTGGGTGCATCTGAAATCCTGTAAAGCTTTGTGTGATGTGCATCAGGATATCTGTAAATAATTTGTATTTAGGTACAGGAACAAGCAAGTGTAAGCATCTGTTTCTTTTGTGCCTGTTAGTCTATTTGCCCTATTGTAGGACAAGAATAAGTAAGCACAGAATCAGGTGTCCAGGGAGTCTCCCTGGGGGGAAACTGCTGTCTGGAAAAGAAGCCCCAGACCCTGACAAGAAACCTGCCTGTAATGTTGAGGAAGGTTCTTGTTTAGAGTAATTGAATAAGGCAGTAACTCATTTAAAGTCCTGAGTAGCAAAGTGCCATGAATGAAGTGTCATGTTGTTTGATTGGGACGAGAGCTGGGTGAGGTAATGAGAGACTATGTGGATTTTATGATCCTGGCTGCACAGTGAATGCATCTGGGACTCCTGTAAATCTTCACCTGATGTGCATCAGGGTATCTATAATTCATTCATATTAAGGGACAGGAGTAAACAAGTGCACGCAACTGTGTCTTTGTGCATGTTAATGTAGTCTTACGACACCAAAGTTTCTAATTTGGAGAATTAGTAGGAAAGCACAGAATCACGTGTTCAGAGAGGCTCCCTGGGGGAAAGTGTTGTGTGGAAAGGAAGCCCCAGACCCTGACAGGAAACCTGCCTGCAACCTCCATCTGTCTCTGCTCTTGGAATATAAACCAGAGCTGTGCATAGTGTGCACCCCCTGGTGGTGCTGATCCCCTTCTACAGGGAGGTTTGTGTCTGGGCTCACACTGATGACTCCTCAGTGTGTCTCTCGCACAGAAATACATGGCCGTGTCCTCGGCTCTCAGGTTGTTCATCTGCAGAGAGAGCGTGTTCTTGGCGTTGTCTCTGGAGATGGTGAATCGGCCCTTCACGGAGTCTGCATACTATGTGTAACTTCCACTACTACTAATACTTGAGACCCCCTCCAGCCCCTTCCCTGGAGCCTGGCGGACCCAGCCCATGGCATAGTCACTGAAGGTGAATCCGGAGGCTGCACAGGAGAGTCTCAGGGACCCTCCAGGCTTCACCAGGCCTCCCCCAGACTCCACCAGCTGCACCTCACACTGGACACCTGTAGACACAAGACATACTGGTCAGGACACTGTCACACACGCACGGTTCCTCACTCATATCCACTCACATTCTCAGTGTCTCTTGTTCACCATGAATTACCTTTTAAAACAGCAACAAGGAAAACCCAGCCAAGCACAAACTCCATGGTGAGGTGTCTGTGTTCTGTCCTGATCACAGAATGCGAACACCTGGGAATCCTGGGGCTGGGGCTCCTCTCCCAGCTGCAGGGTCAAGGCTGATGTGTTTTAATCAGCTCAGGCAGTGCCCTATTTGCATGTACTTTTACTGTATATGAAGCTCCCGATTTAGATTTGCTTCTCTGAAAGTTAAAAAGAATGTTTGGGGCGCCTGGGTGGCTTAGTCGGTTGGGCGTCCGACTTTCGCTTAGGTCATGATCTCGCGGTTCGTGGGTTCGAGCCCCGCGTCGGGCTCTGCGCTGACTGCCAGCTCAGAGCCTGGAGCCTGTTTCAGAGTCTGTGTCTCCCTCTCTCTCTGACCCTTCCCTGTTCACGCTGTCTCTCTCTATCCTAGAAATAAAATAAAATAAAAAAAATATATATTAAAAAAAAAAAAGAATGTTTGATGGGCACTTTTAGTTCACTTTGTGTAGAAGGTGCTGTGACATATGAAGAATTCTATCTGTGAACACACTTATGTTTGCAGCTGTGTTCGCCGTTGTACATATCTTTCTCCAAGCAGGTCATGTTTAGTATGCTAATATTTTACTTTTTAGAGAAATTTAATCCTAAAGATTTTATTTTGTGCCATTTAATTTTAATATGCGTTTATTTTTGCATGACAGGGAGAGAGGGAGTGAGATACCAGAGAGAGGAAGGGGGACATAGAATCCCAACCAGGTTCTGCACTGATGCGATTAAACAATTGGGATTAAATTCTTGAACCATGAGATCATGACCTGAGACACAATCAACAGTATGAACTTAACCAATAGAGCCACCCAGGTGGTCCATTTTGTTCCATTTTAAATTGTTGATTTAAATTGATTTTGTTATTTTTTTCATATACTTTGTTTTTAGTGTGAAGAAATACAACATATTTTTGTATGTTGATTTAGTATTCTGAAATTTTCCTGAGTTTGTTAATTGGTTCTAATACTTTTTTGTGGAGCTTCTAAGGTTTTACTATATATACAATCATGTGATCCTCAAAAAAGTAATTTTCTTCTTTCTTACTAATTTACATATCTTTATTTCATTTTCTTACCTAATTTTTATGAGTACACCTTCAAGTTGTAGAGCAGAAAGCTTTTTCCTTCTCTTCTCCTGTGTTCTCTGTCTTCTCTAATTACTCAATTGACATAAGACATATCTACAGAAGAGAATAAAATTCATTTTGCATGTGGATGAGCTTCCCAATAACGTGACACCCAGAGATGAACAAAGTAGGTGATACTTGTGCCTTTTAAGAAAACAAAACAATGGATTTGTGAAGAGTTGACAAAACATTGATTTGGGTTCAGTCTACTCAATTGCTCCTCAGCAATTTGCTACTTCCTCAAGTAGCAAAGCTTGTTTGCTCAGCCTTCTTGGTGCTAAGCTCTTATTTCAGGGGCTAAGGATCGTTTTTCAGGGAAGGGAACTTTCCCAGGGTAGATTTAATTCCTGTTCTCATGGGAAGAAAGGATTGTCACAGTGTCATTGGACTGCTACTCAAGTGACTTTCATCCAAATGAGCAATGTGACAAGATGATATACGTTAGATGGCATATTTTATTCTCCTTCATGTTACTATGTGGAATACCTATGTTGTGGATGAGCACCCTTGCCCGGCTCCTGATGTGACAGGAAAGGCTTCAGATTTTCACTGTTGAATATGCTGTCAGGTGTGGGCTTTTCATATATGGCCACGATGTTGTCCAGGTAAATTATTTCTTTTACTCAGTTGTTTAGATTTTTTAACAATGACCATTTTTAAAATTTTTGTCTAAAGTTTTTATATATCAATAGATGATGATGTAGAATCAATCCCTGTCTCTGTTAATGTAGGGTCTCACATATACATATTTGTGTATGGTGAAGGATCCTCGAATCCCAGGCATGAGTCACCCTGGATTCATATGATCCTTTCAATGTGCTGGTGCATTCACTATGCTAGGAGTTTTCCATGTACGTCCATCTGAGATATTGGCCTTTAGTTTTCTTCGTGTGGTGTCTTTAGATTTCGCCTCACAGTACGGTTGACCTTGGTACGGTTGGGGCACCTTCCTTTTGAGTTTTTGGTACTAGTCTAAGAAGCATTTGGCATTAAATCTTTAAATTTTGACACAATTCATAGATAAAGCCCTCTGGTACTAACCTGACATTTTTTTTTCAGGGGAGGAAGATTAGATTATGGATTCAATCTTCTTTCGTTTTCATTCTGCTAATTTTCTATTTCTTCATGAACAGTTTTGGTGGATTATGTAACTCTAGAAATTTCCTAATTTTCATTGGTTATCTAATTGTAGGTGCATAATTACCTAAGTATTTTCTCTTGTTGTTATCACTTCTTTGGTATCAGTATGTCCCCTCCTTAATTTTGATTGTATTTATTTTTTTTTAGTTTTACCTTCATAGTACAGATTCTTTTTAAATCTCACTTACTTTCCAGATACCAATTTCAATCTTGTCAGTTTTTGTATTGTTATACTCTTTATTCCATTTATCTGTTCTAATAATTTCTAAAGTGAATTGAATTAACATAATGACAATGAACTTTTCTGAGAAATCCTTATGGTACCACAAAGCACATGGCAGTGAGAAAATAATCATGGAAAAGAAGAACAAACTTGGAGACATCGCACTTCCTTCTTTCTAAGTATATTGCAGAGGTCCATTAACTACAACTGTGTGCTGCTGGCATTAACTCAGACACATAGACCAAGGGAGCAGATTATGGAGCAGAACGAAACGTGTCCAGATGCAGTCGGTAAATCCTCCAGGAGACTTCATAGAATGATCAGTAGAGAAAGAATGGCTTCTTTCAGAAATGGTGTTGAATATCAGTGAGTACAATAATGACTTTTGGCCCTTACCTTATACCGTACACATATGTAGACTCCCATTCAGCTCCTTCCCTGGAGTCTGGTAACCCATCTCATCCATTAGCTATTGAAGGCGAATCCAGAGGCTGCACAGGAGAGTCTCAGGGACCCCCTCCGCAACAGGATTTATATGGTCTCCCACAGCCTGGCCCAGCTGCACCTCACACAGGACACCTGCAGACACAAGACAGGAAACTGTCACACATCCACTGTTTCTCTCACTCATATCCACGTATATATTCCGTGTTTCTTGTGCTTGTTCATCATGAATTACTGTTGAAAATAGAAACAAAGAAAACCTAAGAGACCCTAAACTCCATGGTTAGATGTATGTGTTCTGTCCTGATCTCTGAATGTGAATAGTCGGGAATCCTGGGACTGGGGCTCCTGTCCCCCCTGCAGCTTCAAGGATGGTGGTTTAGTCAGCAGACTGATGTCCTCTCACTGTATAGTACATTTTGCAAGGAGAATCCTTATGAAATCAGTGACCTGAGCAGGTCTAATGGATAGGGCATTGTTTGGTGCCACAATATCCTTCAGGACATTCTGATTTATTATTTTGTGATTTTGCTGCAGTGATTATTTAATACCTATGATAATCCTTATTTTCACATATGCGCCGAAACATGTGAGGTAGGAATCAATATCCACGACTGTACAGGTAGACAGATACACTGTAGCAGAGAGGTAGTGTGTGAGTGTCCAAGAGAGCATGTGAGGTGAGAGTAGCCCCCAGGATCTGGACCTGTGCTCCTCACCATGGGACTCACCTGCCCCCTGAACCACGTGCCGGACAAGGCTGGACATCCCAGTGAGGTCTGCAGTTTCCTGACCCAGTAGACATCCCAGTAGAGGGACGTGTGGAAGCCAGGTCTGTTCTGTCACACGGATTGGAGATAGTGAGAAGCCCTGACAGAAACTTACAGAGCTGATGGAGATGCCAGGGTTTTCTACAACCACAAGAGCTCATTTACACATGAACTGTATGTGCACCTCAATGGAAAGCCTCAATAAGGGGCGCCTGGGTGCTCAGTTGGTTAAGTGTCCGACTTTGGCTCAAGTCATGATCTCACAGTGTATGAGTTCTAGCCTCTCGTCAGTCTCTGTTCTGACAGCTTGGAGCCTGGAGCCTGCTTCAGATTATGTGTCTCCATCTCTCTCTCTGCCCCTTCCCTGCTCACACTCTGTCTGTCTCTCTCTTAAAAATCAATAAAAATATGTAAACCAACTTGACAATAAACTAAGGAAAAAATCAACAAACATTAGAAAAAAGAGAGCCTCAATACAGTTAAAATGGTTGAGTTAAAATATGTTGAAGGCAACACATCAAATATCAGTAAGAATAATGTTAATTGAAAATATTCTTCATCTATGAAATGGATATCATTGTTCTTCTAAACTCTCGTTAAATGACAATGGTCAAAGATAGTTTTATGCCAGTGCCTGACCCTAGACAAGTTTGGGTATTCCCATGATGATGGTTCATTCCAAACAGGGAGGACATTTATGTGTTTCCACCACTTTTACAAACTCTTTCCTGTGTTCATGTCAGAAGTGTGCAGAGCCTGGATCTGAAAATCCTTGAGAGGAAACCAGCCCTCAACCACCCTGTTTTCCTGGATCATGAGCTCCCTAGTTACTGAGTTTCCCCTGGTGGTTGTGATCGCCCCTCGGTGGTCCTCATGCTCCCGTTGTTTCATAACCCCCTGCAGAAATATAGGGATGCCTTTCTCCCCTCCTAACTGATCCAGCATGCAAGTGTGAGACCCTTCCACCATGAGCACTGCAGACCCTCCTGTTCACAGGATGACTCCTCCTGTGTATCTCCTATAGTTGACCCCTTTATTCTGTTCCTTGCTTATAAATCTCCAGGTATATTTCCTGTAGTCATTGGTGAGAAACAATCTTATCAGCTGGCAAGAGTCAGAAGAACTTTTTATTTAATAATTGCGAAAACATAATGAAAGATATTTGGACTCAGAAATACTACTTTCATGAAACTGTGATAAATGTGAGCAGTTTCAAACATCCATTAGCTTTTAGAAAAAGGAAATGTCAATCCTAGAGACAAGTTGGAGTCTGAAAACTGGAGTCTGAAAATCAGAACATTATGACTTAAACCTAACGAGTTTTCCCAAATTGATAATCAAATTGTTTCCTGTTGGTGATGCACTTTTTTATTTTATTTTATTTTATTTTTTATTTACTTTTATGTATTTTAATTTCTTTTACAAATAGTTTATTGTCAAGTTGGTTTCCACATAACACCCAGTGCTCAGCCCCACAAGTGCCCTCCTCCATGCACATCTCCCCCCTCCCCCCCACAGCCATCAGTCCTCAGTTCTCAGTATTCAAGTGTCTCTCATGGTTTGCCTCTCTCCCTCTTCGCCACTATTTCCCCCCAACTTCTCCCCCATGGTCCTCCGTTAAGTTCCTCCTAATCCTCCTATACGTGCAAAAATATGATATTTGTCGTTCTCTGCCTGAGTTATTTTTATTTTTTTAACTTTATTGTCAAGTTAGTTTCCATTTAATACTCAGTGCTCATCCCCACAAGTGCCCTCCTCCATGCCCATCACACCGTTCCCCTCCTCCCAACCCCATCAGCCCTCAGTTTGTTCTTGGCATTCAAGAGTCTATCATGGTTTTTCTCCCTCCCTCTTCCCCATTTTTCCCCCTTCTTCTCCCCCATGATACTCTGTTAAGTTCCTGTTATCCGCCTATACGTGAAAACATGTGGTATTTGTCCTTCTCTGCCTCACTTATTTTGCACAGCATAACACCCTCAAGGTCCATCCATGTTGCTACACGTGGCCAGATTTCATTCGTTCTCATTGCCACGTAGTATTCCATTGTAGAGATAAACCACATTTTTTTTTTACAAATAGTTTATTGTCAAGTTGGTTTCCATATAACAACGAGTGATCATCCCCACAAGTGCCCTCCACTATGTCCATCTCCCCCTCCCTCCCCACACCCATCAATCCTCAGTTTGTTCTCAGCATTTAAGAGCCTCTCATGGTTTGTCTCTCTCCCTCTCCCCCACTATTTCCCCTCTTCTTCTCCCCCACAGTCCTCCATTAAGTTCCTCCTAATCCTCCTATACGTGCAAACATATGGTATCTGTCCTTCTCTGCCTTACTTATTTTGCTCAGCATAACACCCTCAAGGTCCATCCATGTTGTTACACATGGCCAGATTTCATTCTTTCTCATTGCCATGTAATATTCCATCGTATAGATGAACCNACATCAGTTAAAGAGGCTTAAGAAAGTCAGGATAGAAGAAACTTACTTAAACATCATAAAAGCAATTATGAGAAGCCCTCAGCTAACATCATGCTCAAAGTGGAAAAACTGAGAGCTTTCCCCCTGAGATCAGGAAGAAGACAGTGATGTCCACTCTCACTACTGTTGTTTAATATAGTGCTGGACATCCTAGAATCATCCATCAGATAATAAAAGGAAATAAAGTGCATCAGAATTGCAAAGAAACAGTCAAACTTTCACTTTTTGCAGACAAAGCAATACTCCACATAGAAAACCCGAGAGATTCCACCAGACGCCTACTAGAACTAATCCAAGAATTCAGCAAAGTTGCAGGGTACAAAATCAATGTACAGAAATCGGTTGCATTTTTATCCACCAACAATGAAGAAACAGAAAGAGAAATCAAGAAGCTGTTCCCATTCACAATTGAAGAAAAAACATAAAATAGCTAGGAATAAACCTAACCAAGGATATAAGAAATCTGTATGATGAAACCGATAGAAAACTTATGAAGAAAATTGAAGAAGACACAAGAAATGGGAAAACATTCCATGCTCATGGATTAGAAGAATAAATATAGTTAAAATGTCATTACTACCCAAAACAATGTACACATTCAATGGAATCCCAATCAAGATTGCACGAGCATACTTCTCAAAACTAGAACAAAATATTCTAAAATTTGTATGGAGCCACAAAAGACCCCGAATAGCCAAAGTAATACTGAACAATAAAACCAAAACGGGAGGTATCACCATCCCAGACTTAGGCCTCTACTACAAAGCTGACATCATCAAGACAGTATTTTATTGGCACATAAACAGACACATAGATCAATGGAATTGAATTGAGAACTCAGAATTGGACCCCAAAGTATACAGCCAACTAATCTTTGACAAAGCAGAAAAAGGTATCCAATGTTCATACTGTTTTGAGTGATTTTTTAGCTCTCACTTATTCCTGGAATTTTTTTTTTGAGGAGAATTCTTCCATTTCTTCATTTTGCCTAGTTTTCTGTCCCTTGTGTTTTAAAAGCTTGTTATGTGCTCTACGTCTTTGAGCACTTCTATATCCAAAAGGGATCATACACTGCCCAGGGCCTCGCCATTCATGACGTGTTTTTTTGTAGAGTGTTACTTGCTCTTTGTTGTTGTGACTTTGGTTACTTTTTCTCCCTACTTGTATTAATGTTTTGAACCTTCCACTCGGTGTGCTTTTATTTCTTCCTTGAAGTAGCCCTGGAAAAAACAAACAAACATACAAAGGAACAAAGAAACAAAAAGCTAACAAAAAAAACCACAAGTGTACCCACAAACAAACAAAACCCAGAAACAAAACAAAAAAACAATCCGAAACACCAGCTGCGGATAAACAAAAGGATGGAGGTGATGCTGATGGTAGAGGATTTATCCCATACATAGAGTTAAATGACAGGTGTAGGGAAAAAGAGAAGAAATTAAAAATTGAGCAGACAAAGAAACTATACAGCTTAATCCAGAAAGAGAGAAAGGAAGATAACAAAGGAGATCGGAAAATAAAATAAAATAAATAAAATAAAATAAAATACATCAGACAAAGACACTATATGACTTAATCAGAGAGAGAGAAAGGAAAATAAAAAAGGATGTATAGAAAATCTATCAAGGGAATAGATTAAATATGTCTGCTTAAGAAACCAACAACCAGAGTAACCAAAGGAGGAGGAACTGTTTAATTTTTCAGTCATTCTGGCTCTAGGTGTGAAAGGGTGTGATTTGGTGTAGGCGGGGCCTGACTCCACTGTGGGCCTGCTGTCTTTTCCGTGAAGCCCCCACCTTGTTGGCAATGGGGAGAAAAATGGCGACACCCCAGTCTCTCGTCCATGGACCAGGTGTCCCAAACCACTCTGTTCAAGCCGTCCTCACTGTGCCATGGGCGCAAACGAGGTGGTTTCTCCCACTCCACCAACTCCCTTGCCTCCTTCCCCCTTGGCTGCATTTAAACCCTGGTATCTTAAAGATTTCCACTCCCTGTCCCATTTCTGGAGAAGAGCTGCCCCGCCGCCTCACTGCGCTGTGCCTGCGGTTTGTCTTGCTCAGCGAACTCACATGCCACCTTGGCACTCAGCTAGGACTTAATCCCCTATGTCTTTAAGGTTTCCACTCTGTGTACCTCAGTTTCAGGGAAGTGCTGCTCCTTCGAGAGGATCCATATCTTTTCACAGCCCTCCAGGGGGAAGATTGCTCTCTCCCACTGTGGACTGTGCCATTGAACTAGTTGCTGACCCTGGGGCTGTCTCCTCTCCTACACAGATGCTCAAACAGGCAATCCAGTCCCAGTCTGGAGAAAGCCCAGCAGTTAGAGATTGGATCTTTCTCCACCCTGGTCCTTGGTTTTTCTCTTGTCCATATACTGTCATAGGCTTCCCCAGACCCTCTTACTCTTCCCTTTGTCTTTCCAAAGAAGGGGATCCCTCTTCTCCATTCGTTCTATCTCTCAAAGTTCACAACTTTGCACCTATGGCCAGTCTGGTGGTCCCAGTGGGTCCCTGAAGTATGTCTGTCATTTTGCCCCCTAGAATCTTGGAGTTCAAAGTCTTTTGGCCTCGGGGCGCCAGGGTGGCTTAGTCGGTTAAGCGTCCAACTTTTGCTTAGGTCATGATCTCGCGGTTCGTGGGTTCGAGCCCTGCGTTGGGCTCTGTGCTAACTGCCAGCTCAGAGCCTGGAGCCTGTTTCAGAGTCTGTGACTACCTCTCTCTCTGACCCTCCCCTGCTCACGCTCTCTCTCTCTCTCTGTCTCCTAGAAATAAATAAAACTTAAAAAAAATCCTTTGGGGGCGCCTGGGTGGCTTAGTCGGTTAAGCATCCGACTTTCGCTTAGGTCATGATCTCGCGGTTTGTGGGTTCGAGCCCCGCGTCGGGCTCTGTGCTGACCGTCAGCTCAGAGCCTGGAGCCTGTTTCAGTCTGTGACTCCCTCTCTCTCTGACCCTCCCCTGCTCACGCTGTCTCTGTCTCTCCTAGAAATAAATAAAAAAATATTTAAAAAAAAGTCCTTTGGCCTCAACACTGCTTAGTATGAGAGATGAGGGCACTTAAGATTTCCCTACTTTTCCACCACGTTGGCCTCTCCTCCTCTTACACTTTAATAAAAGCAATTTTAAAAGGCTGTTTGCATGTTCTACGATGGCTTGACCTTGTGGGTTATAAGGTCGAATGACAGATATTCCATTGTTCTAAGAAGGATTTTAGCTGTTTTGAGGAGGAAGCTGGGAAATTATCAGTTATTAATTTATTTTTCTGATGCCCTCATTACTGTGAAACATTCAAGTAAGTGGGGATATAACATATAAAGTGCATCCTCCCCTTTCGGCAGAGACCCATACTTATCCAGAAAAGGTGTCCACAGACACATGCGTCCAATAGCATTTACCAAAGATGATACATTCCTGACTTCCATGTGCCATAATTGATTGGTTTCGAAGACCCAAGGATTTATCCCATGGGTCAGATAGGTAGGGGAACATTATTGTCATTCTAGGCAGGTATGAATGACATAGTTTGCCTGAGAGAGAGGAATAGAAATTTGTTTGGATAGAGAGCATGCAACTTGGTGGAAAAGGAATGAGAAGTGACAGTGAACAAGAAAAGTGATCCTAGTAATAAGGAGTCAGTTAGGTCACTTCCTCATGTAAGGGGTTTTGGTAAATGAGAATGATTTAGAATATGAAATATCAAAATGACACGATGAGTTGTTAGTGAAAGTGCTTGGGCTTCTAGAAACATATTGAGCAAAGTTTGCAATTAGTATTGAGAGGGACACAGAAATAGTCATTAAGTAATTGAGCAAAATATTGGGTATTGGTAATCAAATTAACTGCGCGATTAAAAAATGTTTGATGGTTCATATACCAGTGGTTAGGTAAGCCCTCTGGGGAGAAGTAGTGAGAGCAGTGTAAGAGTGTTTCCAGGTTGCATTTTTTTTGCCCATGTAAGGACAACTTGGGAGGTTTTTTGTTTGTTTGTTTGTTTGTTTGTTTGTTTTGAGCCATCAATAAAAACAGTAAGAGCACTGGGAGTTGATTGTTTTGAAGCCAAAGGCATAGCAGATAAATTAAGTAATTGAAGGCCCTGGATCTTCTTATATTCTGGGAGAGAATAAAGAAGGTCACGTGTGTGAACTGCTATAGTGATTTGAAAAGGTTCTCCATGAGTCCAAAGATATTTTATATCATCTTTACTAATCCCTAGAAAAATAGATACAGAGTCAGTTCTTGTAAATTGAATAATCCAATTGCAGCCTTCTTGAATTAATTGCAATCAAAGTGACAAATAAGGAGAATCTGGATGTTTCGGTTGGGAGGATAAAAATAACATTCAATGATTACACATTTATTTGATAGGCAAAACTTGACATATAACTCTAGTGGAAGAATGGGTCGTGCTTAAAATTTAAAAAATGAAAGGAAATTGGGATTCCTGTTGACCAATAAAGGTAATGGAGGCCCAATGCGTTATGAGATGCAATTTCTCTAGAGCTTTTAGTCTATCATGGCTCAGAGAGAGGGGCTGGGGTCCCTTTTTGACCGATTATACAGTGAAGTAAGCTGATATGTCAGGATTCCTAAAGTGGGTCTGTAAGCTGATATTTGGGACCCATTAATATGTCCCAAGTATTGCTATAGCAAACTAAGGATTAAAGGGTTACAGAAATGAATTTTTATATGTTGTGGAGTGATATAGTTTTGTAATAGTTTATATGGTAAATATTTCCATTGTGTTGACTTTTGAACGTTTTCAGGATCGATGAGGAGGCCGACGGAAGTGACTGGTTGAATAAAAATTGTAAAGGATCTGCAGGTATATTTTACTGGGGAGCTGCTATTAAGATACCATCCGTATAGTGATAAATGAGAACTTGAGGACACTTTTCTCTAGTGGGTAATAGAGCTGTATTAACAAAGTATTGACCCATATCTGGGCTGTTCTTCATACCTCGTGGCAGGAGTTTCCAGTGAAACCTCTGTCTGGGTTGATGATTGTTAATAGTGAGGAAAATGAAAGTGAAATTTTCTTTGTCTTCCAGCTGTAATGGAAATGTAAGAACAACAACAAGTTTTTAAATCAATAATAATGTTAAAGTCTTGAGGAATTAAAGCTGGGTTAGGAAGTCCAAATTGTAATTGTCCCATTGGGATCATATGGACATTAACAGCTCTTAAGTCATGGAGGAGCCTCCATGTATCTGACTTCTTTGGAATGCATAAAACAGGACTATGCCAAGGACTAGTTGAAGGTTTAATATGTCCCAGATTGAGGTGTTCTTTAATTAGTATTTGAATTTGTTTTATGTTTTCCCCTTTTAAAGACAGTCCCAGCAGCACTTATGACCCTACGGTCCACGGACTCAAGGGCACATCACTCATCTCTCTGTGACATTGTATGTGGAAGAGCCATGCATGTAGAAATATTTCCTCCAATTATAGGCTCTGCCCTATGGCATTCAGATGTGGGAACATTTTCGAAACGACTCATGAATCATATTCACTCCTGTCACTTACAGGGTATGGCTGCCTTTCCTTTGATTTTCTCCTATTAAATTCAATATTTTGGAAAAAATGTGAGAGGAAAAAAAAACTGTCTTTGGGCTCACTGAAGGAACTTATCAGGTACTTTTCACCACAAATATAGCAAGGAAATGCCAGAGTGTCAGTACTTGGTTTCTGTGTCACTAACGTGTTAGTCTGCTCTGGATGCTGTAACACTGTTTACAGACTTGGTGGATTTAAACCACAGACACTCATTTCTTATTGTTCTGGAGTCTGGGAAGTCCAAGGTCAAGAGACAGGCAGATTTGGTGCCTGGAGATCACTCATGTCCTTGACCATCCATTCTGTCACCTCGCATGGGGCCATGGGACAGGGGACTTTCCCCGTCCTGGTGTATAAGGGAACTAATCCCATCATGAGGGGGCAGCCCTTTCATGACCTATGTGTTTTTGAAAGGCCCTGTCTCCTCCTACTATCACATTGGCATTAGGTTTTCTAATGGGGATGGTAGAGGACACACACATTGAGCTGATACCGGCAACTGAATGATCAATTAGTTATTCTGTGCAGTTGGAAGGCTCCTGCAGTCAAGAAGCACAAACTGAATACTCGTGGATCCTGTTGAAGCTTCTGGTCTTTATGAGCACACAGTGAACACAAGACCTTCAGAGCAATCCGCTGACCTTGGGGAGTGGACAGCTTCCAAGATAGACACTGAGTAAGTCCTCTGTCCACTTCTAATATCTTTGTTGTTGTGGGCTTACATATACACATTCTCATTTTCTAGGGATGCGGATAGGCTTCTACATTCCCCTTCACTCATTTTGTAGTTGTTACCAGAAATTAGACATCAGATTATGTCTTCTGATGTTTCTTTATTGACACCATAAGTCTCATTCCTGCCTCTGCTCCTGCCCCACTCATGGGACATCTCATAAGAAAGCATCGTTCTTTGCTTTTTTTTTTCTTAATAGTTTATTGTCAAGATGGTTTCTATATAACACCCAGTGGTCAGTCCCAGAAGTGCCCTCCATTTTGATGGTGGAAGAGAACTTACTGTGTTTCTACAGACACTGACAAACAAAGAAATCCCAGATTTACTGTCCTTATTTGGATTTATGAAAGCATTTCTGTCATGCCATTTGGCATTGGTGAGGATCAACAGACACCTCAATGAAGGAGGTGATCAAGAAGAAGAAGGATAAAAATAGTGAAGGAGATGGAGGAAGCCAAACCATGAGAGACTTTTGATGCTGAGAACAAACTGAGGGATGATGGGGGTGGATGGGAGGGGAAGGGGTGACGAGCATGGAGGAGGGCACTTGTGGAGATTAGCACTGGGTGTTATATGGAAACCAACTTGACATAGACTATTTACAAAATAAAAAAAAAATCTCCCTGATGAGGAGGCCTGCTGAGCACTCTAGATGCTGGGAACGCTGTGGAGAAATCGCACCCTCTTACACTGTTGGTGGGAATGTAAACTGGTGTGCAGCCCCTTTGGAAAACATGTGAAGGTTCCTCAAAAAAAAAAAAAAAGAACTATAGAACTCCCCTATAACCCAGCAATAGCACTGATAGGAATTTACCCAAGGGATACAGGAGTGCTGAAGCATAGGGGAACATCTAACCCAATGTTCATAGCAGCATTCTCAACAATAACCAAAACATGGAAAGAGCCTAAGTGTCCATCAAATGAAGAATGGATGGAGAAGATGTGGTTTATCTATACGATGGAATACTACATGGCAATAGGAAAGAATGAAATCTGGCCATGTGTAGCAACATGGATGGACCTTGAGGGTGTTATGCTGTTTTTTTTATGTTTTATTTATTTCTAAGAGAGAGAGAGACAGCGTGAGCAGGGGAGGGTCAGAGAGAGAGGGAGTCACAGACCGAAAGAGGCTCCAGGNAGCATAGGGGAACATCTAACCCAATGTTCATAGCAGCATTCTCAACAATAACCAAAACATGGAAAGAGCCTAAGTGTCCATCAANAGGAGGAACTTAACGGAAGATCGTGGGGGAGAAGACTGGGGGAAATAAGGGGGATAGGGAGGCAGGGAAACCATGAGAGATTCTTGAATGCTGAGAACAAACTGAGGACTGATGGGG